>NC_042958.1:65070731-65199504 GCF_901001165.1 Salmo trutta | reverse complement strand
GGTAAAAACAGACTAAAGGATGGAGGAGGAATATCTGAAGTGCCCTCCCTATCCTCACCCCTCCTAAGACATGAAGGGGCAGTGCCAGTCTATGGCTTGTCTGTAAGACCCAATGGCTGTACATGTACACACCCCTGCCACAATGAAGAGAAAGACCTTGCTTGGCCTGTCCAGTGGGCTGCATCACAGGGTCATAGGAAAACGGACTGAAGTCACAGTATGTTGTGTGTGTGCATACCTGTTTTCAGGAAAACCAAACAGCTCAAATCAAATTGTATTTGTCACATATATGTGTTTAGCAGATGTTATTGCGGGTGTAGTGAAATGCTTGTAAGCTAGAAGCATTGCAGCCTATCTGTCGGCACCATTTTCTTACGTATCCATTCCATTTGATATTTTGAGAGAAAGGCTTTTTTATAAATTATTGCTTGAGTTGTATCATAAGTTGAACTCTATATATTTCCCAATAATAGAATCAATTGCCCCCCTCCCTCTTTTTGAAGGGCACAAATGAAGGGGGAGTTTCTATTTTTGATGACCAAAGTTGAAGGCATGCCTGGCTGATACAACAATGTTACGTTTTACACACGTCTAACTGTCAAGTGAAAGAAAGAAATAATTTTCACTAGGATCATCACTTTTAACTGATTTGATCAGATGTAAATATTTTCTTGGATATTGGACTGGGAGTTTACTTTGTTATTTGGATGGTTGTCCATCTTTTTTTCATGAGGCTTTCCCCCAAAATGGAGAGGGAGAGACTTAATAGAAATGCATATAAACCATTTAACCGACTTTTGGTATAACTTGTGGTTCGTTAGCAAGGAGTTACGTCAAAGATAATTCTCATTCATTGCAAATTGTGCAGTGTAACATTCTAAATTCCAACATGACTTAAATAATAGCAAAGTTATTTTAGTATATTGTGAAACATGATTTCACGCTTGAGCATAGGTGTGTTGTTTACCAGAGAAAAGCAGAATAGCCTAACTGGTAATACTCAAATATACACAGCCATACAGAGCTAGCTACATGCTACGTACAAGGCTAGCAACACAATGACTGCCTGAAGAGCCAATCTAAAAGTGCCTTCAGAAAGTATTCACACCACTTGACTTTTTCCACATTTTGTTGTATGGATTAAATTGAGTTTCACTGGCCTACACACAATCCCCCATAATGTGAAAGTGGAATTATGTTTATAGAGATTTTACAATTATGAATTGAAAGTATTGTGTAAATACGTATTCAATCCCTTTGTTATGGCAAGCATGATGTTCAGGAGTAAAATGTGCTTAACAAGTCACAAATTGCATGGACTCATCTGATAAGTGTTTAACAGGATTTTTGAATTACGACCTCATCTCTGTACCCGGCCCATACAGATAATTGTAAGGTCCCTCAGATGAGCAGTGAATTTCAAACACAGATTCAACCACAAACACCAGGGAGGTTTTCCCAAGCCTCGCAAAGCAGTGCACTATTGGTAGGTGGGTAACAAAACAAACATACGTTGAATATCCCTTTGAGCATGGTGAAGTTGATAATTACACTTTGGATGGTGTATCAATATACCCAGTCAGTACCAAGACATTGGTGTCCTTCCTAACTCAGTTGCCGGAGAGGAAGGAAAACGCTCAAGGATTTCACCATGAGGTCAATGGTCACTACTATTGATATTTTTGAAACTTTTACTTTTACTTCACTACATTCCTAAAGAAAATAATGTACTTTTTACGCCATACATTTTCCCTGACAGCCAAAAGTACTACTTACATTTTGTCAGGAAAATGGTCCAATTCACGCACTTATCAAGAGAACATCCCTGGTCATCCCTACAGCCTCTGATCTAGCGGACTCACTAAACACAAATGCTTTGTTTGTAAATTAATGTCAGAGTGTTGTAGTGTGCTCCTGGCTATCCGTAAATAAAACAATAAAATATAAATTGTGCTGGCTGGTTTGCATAATATAAGGAATTTGAAATTATTAATACTTTTACTTTTGAAACTTAAGTATATTTTAAACCAAATACTTTTAGACTTTTGCTCATGTAGCATTTTACTGGGTGACTTTCAGTTTTACTTGAGTCATTTTCTATTAAGGTATCTTTACTTTTACTCAAGTATGACGTTTCAGTACTTTTCCCACACTGCTCTCCAGCAACTAAGTTAGGAATGACGCCTGTATTTTGTAGTGACGGTGTATTGATACACCATCTAAAGTGTCATTAATAACTTCACCATGCTCAAAGGAATATTCAATGTCTGCTTTTCCTATTTTTACCCATCTAACAATAGGTGCCCTTCTTTGCGAGGCATTGGAACCCTCCCTGGTCTTTGTGCTTGAATTTGTGCTTGAAATTCACTGCTCGACTGAGGGACCTTACAGATTCATTAATTATCTGAATTAATGAATAAAATGAAGAGCAGGTTACAGAGTTGTTGATTGTCCACTGTCAACATTCTGGAACTCTTGATGTCATAATCGACTCTTCTATTACATCATGTTGGGTCCATATCTTATGTATCTTTGACAGTGAACAGTAAACCCAAATCACTTTTACAAAGCACAGCTGACCAGTTAGTAGTTTGACTTGTAATTTGTACTGCCTACTTTTGAAAGACAATTTCTTTCATCAAAATGGCACAGCTCGCCCAGAAAGGTGGGCTGTGCAACATGAAGATGTTATTTTTGGCTGTTATTTTCTGTCTCCTATCGCCTGCTGCTACAAATGTGTTGGCTTCTTCGTCTTCGGACCAGAAGACTTTGATGCCAGTGAAGGACCACTCTGTTCGGAACAACCCTGACGCTACAAAAGAGACCAATTTTAAGACATTGCTGGAACAACTTGAGAGTTTACGGGTGAAAGACGATTCTTCTCCAGGTAATGTGGGCCAGTTGACAAAAGGATATTCCTCAAAAATTGCCAAGTACCCCTCGGAGCTTGTGGAGCCCCTGATTTCTGTTCCAGAGCACAAGCCTTTGATGCCAGTGAAGGACCACCCTGTTCAGGACATCCCCAATGTTGCAAAACTGACCAAAATGGTGCAAGTGGACCAGATGCTGGAACAACTTGAGAGGGTGAAAGATGATACTTTCACAGGTAAAGCTAAAGTCCCCCAGAAGATTGTGGAGAAACTTATTCCTTATCTACTGGCTTACAAGCAAACAGCATTACATGGTGACGATGACGTCTTCAAAGAAAATGTTCAGGCTTCAGCTCCAAAAGCTCAGAAGAGCACCCTGAAGATCAAACCCAGAGTCAACATATTGACCGACCCTTCTTACTCCGAGCCACTTGTGAAGGTGAACCTGATTTTGGGGATCTTTTTCTATGGCTTCATCGTAATAGTGGTTCTCTATGATGCTGTGAGAATCTCCAAGGAGGCTAGAAGGAGATCTGATGCTATGGCCGCTGCCAGGCTGAAGAAAAGACAACCAGCCACCGATGAACCACAGACACTGGTGTCCAGAGTTCGGGAGAGCATATCTTCACACTTTGGTTTGAAACAGGCATCATCCACACCACAGTGTGCCCACATTTCTGACAATTCGGCAAAAGAGTTGCACAAGTCAAAGGAGTCAACCTCCACCAAGGACAAATCTGAAACGGTAAAGAGACCCGGAAAGAGTGCCGTCAGCCTGAGAGAGTGTGAGCCACCTCTGCCTAGCATCCCAGAGAACTTTCTTGTGCCTGACTCTGAGCCTGCCATCCAGGTGGCATTGAACCCATTCGACACCAAGCTAGCCAAAGTTGTATCTCACAATACTGAGGCATCCAACTACGAGGCAACCGAGAAGCCCTGCTACACACATTCCGGACTCACTGAGGTTTGTGTCGATTAAGACCGAGGACTACTTCTTAAACCAAGTGACATTGAATAAAAGCAGCAGATATTGAATCACCAAATGAGATCACATGGAGACTGCCACCTTTGAAGACTTATTTTTTCTGTTTGTAAATGAATATAATTACTTTAGAATAGTAATAAAAATATATTGCATTTAAAATGTATGTTTTAAGTCATTTTTGGGTATTTTGATTTGTTGTTGTACATGAATAAGAACCATTATTTAATTGATAAAATAGATTTTTTGGAGAAAAAAATAGTTTAACAAATGATTCTTCTGTACTGTTGTATAGTTTTTTGCCAGTAGTTCTGAATATAGCCCTCACAAGCCCAAAGTGTCCCTGAAAATGTTGTGCTATGTCAGATATGTGCAGATACAGTGCCTTCAGAATGTATTCATACCACTTGACTCATTTCACATTTTGTTGTGTTACAGCCTGAATTCAAAATGGATTAAATATATTTTTTTCTCACTCATCTACACATAAGACCCCATAATGATAATGTGAAAACATGTTTTTTTGAAATTTTTGCACATTTATTGAAAATAAAATATACAATATCTAATTTACATAAGTATTCACACCCCTAAGTCAATACATGTTATAATCCCCTTTGGCAGCAATTACAGCTGTGGGTCTTTCTGGGTAAGCCTCTCAGAGTTTTGTACACCTCGATTGTACGATATTTGCCCATTATTATAAAAAAAGTCTTCAAGCTCTGTCAAATTGATTGTTGATCATTGATAGACAACCATTGTGAAGTCTTGCCATATATTTATTTTATTCTTTATTTTTATTTGACCCATGTCATAGTGGTTTATAAGTCAGTATTTGTGAATTGGGTTGTGTTTTTCTGTGGATTCATGTTTATTGTATTGCTATTGAACTTTGACCATTGAAATCTGAGAGACCCTCAGATTAAGATAGAGTTGGGTGCACCCTAGTAAACTATAGGCAGGATATTTGGCCGGTATCTAAGTCTATTGTACTGTTGATGTATTTCATTCATATTGAGCTCATTGTACAAATTTCACATATCAATATTTCCTCAAGGTGATTAATTTTTTTTCTAAGTATTTTTATTTACAAAATACACGCCGGCATTATTTTTCTAAATTATTCAGTTATGTGGTTTTCATTTCTCCCTACTGCTCCAGTAGTGAACCTAACTGGTCCAATAGAGTTTAAGCTTAAACATAGTGTTTAGAGTGTTTAGCAATTGTTACATAAGCAACTCCAGTATAGATTTGGCCTTGTGTTGTAGGTTATTGTCCTGCTGAAAGGTGAATTAATCTCCCAGTGTCTAACGGAACCAGGTTTTTCTCTAGGATTTTGCCTGTGCTTAGCTCCATTCCCTTTCTTTTTTATCCTGAAAAACTCCCCAGTCCTTAACTATTACAAGCATACCCATAACATGATGCAGCCACCACTATGCTTGAAAATATGGAGCGTGGTACTCAGTAATGTGCTGTATTGGATTTGCCCCAAATATAACGCTTGTATTAGGGACAAAAAGTTAATTGCTTTGCCACATTTTTTGCAGTATTACTTCAGTGCCTTGTTGCAAACAGGATGCATGTTCTGGAATATTTTTTATTCTGTACTGTCTTCCTTCTTTTCACTCTGTCAATTAGGTTAGTATTGTGGAGTAACTACAATGTTGTTGATCCATCCTCCATCACAGCCATTCAACTCTGTAACTGTTTTAAAGTCACCATTGGCCTCATGGTGAAATTCCTGAGCAGTTTACTTCCTCTCCAGCAGTGGTGTAAAGTAGTTAAGTAAAACTACTTTAAAGTACTACTTAAGGAGTTTTTGTGGGTATCTGTACATTACATGAGTAGTGTGTCCAAATGTTTATCTGGTTCTGTGTGTGTGTATCTACCTATCTATCTGTCTATTGGGGGATTGGAAATGATGCAGACAATTACATTGATGGAAGCCACAATCTATATGCGATATTAAAGCTGATCTACCCCCTAAAAAACAAATAAACATCTCACTTCGGTGCCTTTATCTCTCTCTCCGTCAGGCCTTCATCCGCCTTTACCTCGCCCACCACAAGGAGGAGCGCATCGACGTGCTGCAGCTGGCCCAAGAACCCTTCCTCATGCCCCCCTTCCGCAAGGCCCTGGCCACCGGTCCTGGGCCGTTGGCATCGGGCTCCACGCCCTCCACCTCCAGCGCATACACAGCAGTGCCTCGAACTGAGGCGCCCAACACCATCCCAGAGGGACCCTGTGGGGGCGACATTACTCAAACGCCCTCCCTTCTAGATAGGGGAATGGGGGAAGGAGGATGGAGGGGGTAAAAACAGACTAAAGGATGGAGGAGGAATATCTGAAGTGCCCTCCCTATCCTCACCCCTCCTAAGACATGAAGGGGCAGTGCCAGTCTATGGCTTGTCTGTAAGACCCAATGGCTGTACATGTACACACCCCTGCCACAATGAAGAGAAAGACCTTGCTTGGCCTGTCCAGTGGGCTGCATCACAGGGTCATAGGAAAACGGACTGAAGTCACAGTATGTTGTGTGTGTGCATACCTGTTTTCAGGAAAACCAAACAGCTCAAATCAAATTGTATTTGTCACATATATGTGTTTAGCAGATGTTATTGCGGGTGTAGTGAAATGCTTGTAAGCTAGAAGCATTGCAGCCCTATCTGTCGGCACCATTTTCTTACGTATCCATTCCATTTGATATTTTGAGAGAAAGGCTTTTTTATAAATTATTGCTTGAGTTGTATCATAAGTTGAACTCTATATATTTCCCAATAATAGAATCAATTGCCCCCCTCCCTCTTTTTGAAGGGCACAAATGAAGGGGGAGTTTCTATTTTTGATGACCAAAGTTGAAGGCATGCCTGGCTGATACAACAATGTTACGTTTTACACACGTCTAACTGTCAAGTGAAAGAAAGAAATAATTTTCACTAGGATCATCACTTTTAACTGATTTGATCAGATGTAAATATTTTCTTGGATATTGGACTGGGAGTTTACTTTGTTATTTGGATGGTTGTCCATCTTTTTTTCATGAGGCTTTCCCCCAAAATGGAGAGGGAGAGACTTAATAGAAATGCATATAAACCATTTAACCGACTTTTGGTATAACTTTGTGGTTCGTTAGCAAGGAGTTACGTCAAAGATAATTCTCATTCATTGCAAATTGTGCAGTGTAACATTCTAAATTCCAACATGACTTAAATAATAGCAAAGTTATTTTAGTATATTGTGAAACATGATTTCACGCTTGAGCATAGGTGTGTTGTTTACCAGAGAAAAGCAGAATAGCCTAACTGGTAATACTCAAATATACACAGCCATACAGAGCTAGCTACATGCTACGTACAAGGCTAGCAACACAATGACTGCCTGAAGAGCCAATCTAAAAGTGCCTTCAGAAAGTATTCACACCACTTGACTTTTTCCACATTTTGTTGTATGGATTAAATTGAGTTTCACTGGCCTACACACAATCCCCCATAATGTGAAAGTGGAATTATGTTTATAGAGATTTTTACAAATTAATGAATTGAAAGTATTGTGTAAATACGTATTCAATCCCTTTGTTATGGCAAGCATGATGTTCAGGAGTAAAAATGTGCTTAACAAGTCACAAATTGCATGGACTCATCTGATAAGTGTTTAACAGGATTTTTGAATTACGACCTCATCTCTGTACCCGGCCCATACAGATAATTGTAAGGTCCCTCAGATGAGCAGTGAATTTCAAACACAGATTCAACCACAAACACCAGGGAGGTTTTCCCAAGCCTCGCAAAGCAGTGCACCTATTGGTAGGTGGGTAACAAAACAAACATACGTTGAATATCCCTTTGAGCATGGTGAAGTTGATAATTACACTTTGGATGGTGTATCAATATACCCAGTCAGTACCAAGACATTGGTGTCCTTCCTAACTCAGTTGCCGGAGAGGAAGGAAAACGCTCAAGGATTTCACCATGAGGTCAATGGTCACTACTATTGATATTTTTGAAACTTTTACTTTTACTTCACTACATTCCTAAAGAAAATAATGTACTTTTTACGCCATACATTTTCCCTGACAGCCAAAAGTACTACTTACATTTTGTCAGGAAAATGGTCCAATTCACGCACTTATCAAGAGAACATCCCTGGTCATCCCTACAGCCTCTGATCTAGCGGACTCACTAAACACAAATGCTTTGTTTGTAAATTAATGTCAGAGTGTTGTAGTGTGCTCCTGGCTATCCGTAAATAAAACAATAAAATATAAATTGTGCTGGCTGGTTTGCATAATATAAGGAATTTGAAATTATTAATACTTTTACTTTTGAAACTTAAGTATATTTTAAACCAAATACTTTTAGACTTTTGCTCATGTAGTATTTTACTGGGTGACTTTCAGTTTTACTTGAGTCATTTTCTATTAAGGTATCTTTACTTTTACTCAAGTATGACGTTTCA
This sequence comes from Salmo trutta, assembly GCF_901001165.1. Classification (NCBI taxonomy): domain Eukaryota; kingdom Metazoa; phylum Chordata; class Actinopteri; order Salmoniformes; family Salmonidae; genus Salmo; species Salmo trutta. The sequence goes on along the minus strand of NC_042958.1, from coordinate 65,191,197 downwards.
GTACTTTTCCCACACTGCTCTCCAGCAACTAAGTTAGGAATGACGCCTGTATTTTGTAGTGACGGTGTATTGATACACCATCTAAAGTGTCATTAATAACTTCACCATGCTCAAAGGAATATTCAATGTCTGCTTTTCCTATTTTTACCCATCTAACAATAGGTGCCCTTCTTTGCGAGGCATTGGAACCCTCCCTGGTCTTTGTGCTTGAATTTGTGCTTGAAATTCACTGCTCGACTGAGGGACCTTACAGATTCATTAATTATCTGAATTAATGAATAAAATGAAGAGCAGGTTACAGAGTTGTTGATTGTCCACTGTCAACATTCTGGAACTCTTGATGTCATAATCGACTCTTCTATTACATCATGTTGGGTCCATATCTTATGTATCTTTGACAGTGAACAGTAAACCCAAATCACTTTTACAAAGCACAGCTGACCAGTTAGTAGTTTGACTTGTAATTTGTACTGCCTACTTTTGAAAGACAATTTCTTTCATCAAAATGGCACAGCTCGCCCAGAAAGGTGGGCTGTGCAACATGAAGATGTTATTTTTGGCTGTTATTTTCTGTCTCCTATCGCCTGCTGCTACAAATGTGTTGGCTTCTTCGTCTTCGGACCAGAAGACTTTGATGCCAGTGAAGGACCACTCTGTTCGGAACAACCCTGACGCTACAAAAGAGACCAATTTTAAGACATTGCTGGAACAACTTGAGAGTTTACGGGTGAAAGACGATTCTTCTCCAGGTAATGTGGGCCAGTTGACAAAAGGATATTCCTCAAAAATTGCCAAGTACCCCTCGGAGCTTGTGGAGCCCCTGATTTCTGTTCCAGAGCACAAGCCTTTGATGCCAGTGAAGGACCACCCTGTTCAGGACATCCCCAATGTTGCAAAACTGACCAAAATGGTGCAAGTGCACCAGATGCTGGAACAACTTGAGAGGGTGAAAGATGATACTTTCACAGGTAAAGCTAAAGTCCCCCAGAAGATTGTGGAGAAACTTATTCCTTATCTACTGGCTTACAAGCAAACAGCATTACATGGTGACGATGACGTCTTCAAAGAAAATGTTCAGGCTTCAGCTCCAAAAGCTCAGAAGAGCACCCTGAAGATCAAACCCAGAGTCAACATATTGACCGACCCTTCTTACTCCGAGCCACTTGTGAAGGTGAACCTGATTTTGGGGATCTTTTTCTATGGCTTCATCGTAATAGTGGTTCTCTATGATGCTGTGAGAATCTCCAAGGAGGCTAGAAGGAGATCTGATGCTATGGCCGCTGCCAGGCTGAAGAAAAGACAACCAGCAACCGATGAACCACAGACACTGGTGTCCAGAGTTCGGGAGAGCATATCTTCACACTTTGGTTTGAAACAGGCATCATCCACACCACAGTGTGCCCACATTTCTGACAATTCGGCAAAAGAGTTGCACAAGTCAAAGGAGTCAACCTCCACCAAGGACAAATCTGAAACGGTAAAGAGACCCGGAAAGAGTGCCGTCAGCCTGAGAGAGTGTGAGCCACCTCTGCCTAGCATCCCAGAGAACTTTCTTGTGCCTGACTCTGAGCCTGCCATCCAGGTGGCATTGAACCCATTCGACACCAAGCTAGCCGAAGTTGTATCTCACAATACTGAGGCATCCAACTACGAGGCAACCGAGAAGCCCTGCTACACACATTCCGGACTCACTGAGGTTTGTGTCGATTAAGACCGAGGACTACTTCTTAAACCAAGTGACATTGAATAAAAGCAGCAGATATTGAATCACCAAATGAGATCACATGGAGACTGCCACCTTTGAAGACTTATTTTTTCTGTTTGTAAATGAATATAATTACTTTAGAATAGTAATAAAAATATATTGCATTTAAAATGTATGTTTTAAGTCATTTTTGGGTATTTTGATTTGTTGTTGTACATGAATAAGAACCATTATTTAATTGATAAAATAGATTTTTTGGAGAAAAAAATAGTTTAACAAATGATTCTTCTGTACTGTTGTATAGTTTTTTGCCAGTAGTTCTGAATATAGCCCTCACAAGCCCAAAGTGTCCCTGAAAATGTTGTGCTATGTCAGATATGTGCAGATACAGTGCCTTCAGAATGTATTCATACCACTTGACTCAATTCACATTTTGTTGTGTTACAGCCTGAATTCAAAATGGATTAAATATATTTTTTTCTCACTCATCTACACATAAGACCCCATAATGATAATGTGAAAACATGTTTTTTTGAAATTTTTGCACATTTATTGAAAATAAAATATACAATATCTAATTTACATAAGTATTCACACCCCTAAGTCAATACATGTTATAATCCCCTTTGGCAGCAATTACAGCTGTGGGTCTTTCTGGGTAAGCCTCTCAGTGTTTTGTACACCTCGATTGTACGATATTTGCCCATTATTATAAAAAAAAATCTTCAAGCTGTCAAATTGATTGTTGATCATTGATAGACAACCATTGTGAAGTCTTGCCATATATTTATTTTATTCTTTATTTTTATTTGACCCATGTCATAGTGGTTTATAAGTCAGTATTTGTGAATTGGGTTGTGTTTTTCTGTGGATTCATGTTTATTGTATTGCTATTGAACTTTGACCATTGAAATCTGAGAGACCCTCAGATTAAGATAGAGTTGGGTGCACCCTAGTAAACTATAGGCAGGATATTTGGCCGGTATCTAAGTCTATTGTACTGTTGATGTATTTCATTCATATTGAGCTCATTGTACAAATTTCACATATCAATATTTCCTCAAGGTGATTAATTTTTTTTCTAAGTATTTTTATTTACAAAATACACGCCGGCATTATTTTTCTAAATTATTCAGTTATGTGGTTTTCATTTCTCCCTACTGCTCCAGTAGTGAACCTAACTGGTCCAATAGAGTTTAAGCTTAAACATAGTGTTTAGAGTGTTTAGCAATTGTTACATAAGCAACTCCAGTATAGATTTGGCCTTGTGTTGTAGGTTATTGTCCTGCTGAAAGGTGAATTAATCTCCCAGTGTCTAACGGAACCAGGTTTTTCTCTAGGATTTTGCCTGTGCTTAGCTCCATTCCCTTTCTTTTTTATCCTGAAAAACTCCCCAGTCCTTAACTATTACAAGCATACCCATAACATGATGCAGCCACCACTATGCTTGAAAATATGGAGCGTGGTACTCAGTAATGTGCTGTATTGGATTTGCCCCAAATATAACGCTTGTATTAGGGACAAAAAGTTAATTGCTTTGCCACATTTTTTGCAGTATTACTTCAGTGCCTTGTTGCAAACAGGATGCATGTTCTGGAATATTTTTTATTCTGTACTGTCTTCCTTCTTTTCACTCTGTCAATTAGGTTAGTATTGTGGAGTAACTACAATGTTGTTGATCCATCCTCCATCACAGCCATTCAACTCTGTAACTGTTTTAAAGTCACCATTGGCCTCATGGTGAAATTCCTGAGCAGTTTACTTCCTCTCCAGCAGTGGTGTAAAGTAGTTAAGTAAAACTACTTTAAAGTACTACTTAAGGAGTTTTTGTGGGTATCTGTACATTACATGAGTAGTGTGTCCAAATGTTTATCTGGTTCTGTGTGTGTGTATCTACCTATCTATCTGTCTATTGGGGGATTGGAAATGATGCAGACAATTACATTGATGGAAGCCACAATCTATATGCGATATTAAAGCTGATCTACCCCCTAAAAAACAAATAAACATCTCACTTCGGTGCCTTTATCTCTCTCTCCGTCAGGCCTTCATCCGCCTTTACCTCGCCCACCACAAGGAGGAGCGCATCGACGTGCTGCAGCTGGCCCAATAACCCTTCCTCATGCCCCCCTTCCGCAAGGCCCTGGCCACCGGTCCTGGGCCGTTGGCATCGGGCTCCACGCCCTCCACCTCCAGCGCATACACAGCAGTGCCTCGAACTGAGGCGCCCAACACCATCCCAGAGGGACCCTGTGGGGGCCACATTACTCAAACGCCCTCCCTTCTAGATAGGGGGATGGGGGAAGGAGGATGGAGGGGGTAAAAACAGACTAAAGGATGGAGGAGGAATATCTGAAGTGCCCTCCCTATCCTCACCCCTCCTAAGACATGAAGGGGCAGTGCCAGTCTATGGCTTGTCTGTAAGACCCAATGGCTGTACATGTACACACCCCTGCCACAATGAAGAGAAAGACCTTGCTTGGCCTGTCCAGTGGACTGCATCACAGGGTCATAGGAAAACGGACTGAAGTCACAGTATGTTGTGTGTGTGCATACCTGTTTTCAGGAAAACCAAACAGCTCAAATCAAATTGTATTTGTCACATATATGTGTTTAGCAGATGTTATTGCGGGTGTAGTGAAATGCTTGTAAGCTAGAAGCATTGCAGCCCTATCTGTCGGCACCATTTTCTTACGTATCCATTCCATTTGATATTTTGAGAGAAAGGCTTTTTTATAAATTATTGCTTGAGTTGTATCATAAGTTGAACTCTATATATTTCCCAATAATAGAATCAATTGCCCCCCTCCCTCTTTTTGAAGGGCACAAATGAAGGGGGAGTTTCTATTTTTGATGACCAAAGTTGAAGGCATGCCTGGCTGATACAACAATGTTACGTTTTACACACGTCTAACTGTCAAGTGAAAGAAAGAAATAATTTTCACTAGGATCATCACTTTTAACTGATTTGATCAGATTTAAATATTTTCTTGGATATTGGACTGGGAGTTTACTTTGTTATTTGGATGGTTGTCCATCTTTTTTTCATGAGGCTTTCCCCCAAAATGGAGAGGGAGAGACTTAATAGAAATGCATATAAACCATTTAACCGACTTTTGGTATAACTTTGTGGTTCGTTAGCAAGGAGTTACGTCAAAGATAATTCTCATTCATTGCAAATTGTGCAGTGTAACATTCTAAATTCCAACATGACTTAAATAATAGCAAAGTTATTTTAGTATATTGTGAAACATGATTTCACGCTTGAGCATAGGTGTGTTGTTTACCAGAGAAAAGCAGAATAGCCTAACTGGTAATACTCAAATATACACAGCCATACAGAGCTAGCTACATGCTACGTACAAGGCTAGCAACACAATGACTGCCTGAAGAGTGTAAGAAATATATTTGATAAACTGGTCTATTGCGCAACACTTATCTGCTGATACAAAAGACACATTCTGTGTTGTACTGATACTAGCTATACACACACACCTAGAAACAGATTGGCCGAATTAGACTTTACACAGCACTGATAAAATAGGAAATGACCTGATCACAGGGGTCAACGTCCAGTTTCGCAATAATATCTTGTGACTACAGAGATACACAGACAAGGACTCAGCACAAAGTACACACACACAAACCCATCCCAGAGGGCTGGGTCAGCGGAACAAAGAACACACTCATGGACCAATGGGGAGTCGATCCCGACCCGAGACCAGATCGTCACTCCACTCATCGACCAGTCAGGAGGACGAATCTACAAGACTCAACATACGTCATTACAATCATGTTGTATAAATCAGATGCACAATATGTTTACGGGGCTTGCTTCCGCTAGTTCCCTAAGAACTGAAAGAACGAGCCCGTGCACGTTTTGCCAAATATCTTTGTCTCTTAATAAAGCTGCCTTACGATAATTGAATCCACCCGGTCCAGCGTCTTGACTTGGTCTCCTTCTCAAGTAACTGTTCATCAACAAAACTTGGTAGCAGAGGATGGTTTCATACTTCTGAATTCGGTCCATAGATGGTTGATGTGAGAGGGGACAAGTCCAGGACAATCTCGTGAGGACGGGTGACCTGTCCGCAGGAGCCATCGGTGATTCTACTTGCCCCGGGAAACTGATCAACGAGCTCGACTAATAAAAGGTAAGCAGAGCCTGTTAAAACAAAAATCTGCATATTGTATTATAGTCATATCCAAATTTTGATCAGAAGTACCGGGCGTGAGTATGAATTACTGTTAATATTGTATAGGATTGTAATAACGAAATGTAAGGGCTGAGTACAAGGATATTTGTGGTAATAGGCTTGATACCAAGTAGCATCAGTAGAAACTGGGATTGGTACAAATGTATACCGTGAGATTATGACCATTCACCGTGGCGTGTGGATAAGGGACATCAATAGAAAGTCGGATACATAAAAATGGAATAGAGAGATCGTGAATAGAGTGAACAGAGAGATTGTGTGTCGGTCGCCCATGCTAAATTAAAAGCATGTGTGGCGAAATATTGATAGTATACATCTGCTAACTAGAGAAGGCCTACTGGAATAGCTGACCAGAAGGGAACACTCAGAACAAGCGGATTCAGTAAAGTAAATATAACTAAAACATATTAATCCTGTTAAAAATTATTTAGTTTCGTCCCGGAGATCTGGAATTTATTCTGGTTCCGGTTTTGACTTTGCTTAGGGAATAATGAAATAGCAAGTAGATAGATAAACCGATTTTGGTCGGAAGCCCCGTACATTGTAAAATTATTTAGTTTCGTCCCGGAGATCTGGAATTTATTCTGGTTCCGGTTTTGACTTTGCTTAGGGAATAATTGAAATAACAAGTAGGTAGATAAACCGATTTTGGTCGGAAGCCCCGTACATTGTAAAATTATTTAGTTTCGTCCCGGAGATCTGGAATTTATTCTGGTTCCGGTTTTGACTTTGCTTAGGGAATAATTGAAGTAGCAAGTAGGTAGATAAACCGATTTTGGTCGGAAGTCCCGTACATTGTAATAACGTGTTTAGTTTCGTCCCGGAGATCTAGAAATAGTTCCGGTTTTGACTTTGTTTAGGGAGGGATTTGTGCGCCTCCAGTGCGTCTGGAATTTGTTTCTAGCCCTGTTTGAGTGTGCTTGTTTGTACGTACCCCGAAGGTCCGAAACTATACCAATAGTTTGGGTTTCAGCCCGGGTGTGCGATCTGTCTGTCTATAAAACTGAGTGAGGATTTGATTTGCAAGTACTGCGGGGGACCTAAATAACATTGAACACCAAATTGGGGTAATCACCGGGGAGTTGGTATTGACCGGGTTAATGTATTAGCATATTCAAAATATTAGTCCTAATATTTCAAAAAAAAACTTTGTTTACGAGGGTGGGGCACCAGAGATAAGTCTGAGTCAGCACCGTGAATACATCGCTGGTCTTGACCAACGACGAGCTAAGTATACAAAGATAGAGGGACATTTATACAAATAATAACATGGCAGCTATTCCGCCCACCAAACTTAAATTCAGTGAATATTTGGAACAAAAAATACAGGATAGAGCTGGAGGAGAGGAACAATATAAAGTAATAAGAAAAGTGTGGGAGGAAGTGAAGTTGAGATGGACACAGGCGGGCTATTTTAGCGGGGGAGCTCCCACTAAAGGCCAGCTGATGGTGATGGAGGAAGGTTTGAAGGAGGCAGTTCAGAAAGGAATAGAAGGTGAGATAGAAGGTAACAGAAAGCATATGTTTAAGAAAAAAGGGACTAAGAACAGAGAAAAGGCAGAAGCAGAATTGAGAATAGGAGTTTGGGCTATAGAGGAGACTAGAAGGGCGCTTCTATATAAAAAACCAGATATGCTTACCCAGTACCCAATGCCTGTTTCCAAGACATTAGTATAGATTACACAGACATGGGAGCAGATAACGTGGGGGGAGGAAAAAGGGACCTGTTAGTAATGGTAGACAGGTTCTCTAGGTGGGTAGAGGCAATACCAACGGCACGGGAAGATGCCAAAACAGTCATCAAATGGCTGCAAAGAGACCTCATACCTAGGTATGGGGTTCCGAGACAAATCCGTTGCGATAACGGATCCCATTTCAGCAATAAACACCTGAGACAGGTGGAGGAAAGGTTTGGAATTGTGCACAAATTCGGGTCAGTGTACAGGCCACAATCTCAGGGCCTAGCGGAACATGCAAATCAAACTCTTAAGGCTAAGATTGCTAAGGTATGTGCAGGTTCGAAGCTAACCTGGGTGGAAGCCCTACCACTGGCACTGATGGCCATGAGGGCCTCGCCAGGGGCGGGGACCCATCTCTCTCCCCATGAGATAATGACGGGGAGAGTCATGCCTGGCCCACCAAGGGAGGGAGGTCATATGCCCCCTCTTGATGTGCTGAGGATTGGAATGTCTGACTATGTGAGAAAACTGACGGAACTGTCTGCAGCTCTCTCCACACAGATCCGCAAGGTCCAAGAGGGGGAGCTGTCGGGAGACTCGCCACCACTGAAGGTAAAAGTTGGGGACTGGGTGAGGGTCAAAGTCCACAAGAAAAAGTGGCTAGAACCCAGGTGGACTGGACCGTACGAAGTGAAGGAAGTTACTTCACACTCTGTCCAGGTCAAAGGCAAATCAGGCGCGCCTTGGCACCACCTTACACACTGCACTCCGGCCCCAACCCCTTCCAGAACTTTGACTGAAACCAGGGCCGATTTGCGCGCCCTAAAATTCGATTCCAACCACTGAAACCTTAGTTGGGGAAAATGGGACCACAGCTCCCGTTTCCACGACCTAAGGCGCCACGCCCAGGGTCGGGTTATCTCCCTCCCTGGGAGAGGCTGGGGATATCAGCTCCCCTGTTTGTTATTTTCATAATCATTGCCGGAGTATCCTTAGGAACTCTCACTGGTGGGGATTTGAACATTGCATGGAAAAATATTAAGTTAGTAAAGTGAATTGCAGGTGGAGTTAATTTTATTTTTACAGGGACGGTGCACATTAAACACAGTTGTGTATAATGGCAAGGTATTCTTAGCAAACAGAATGGGCCGGTTTGCAGACAAACTGAAGGGGTTTAAGGTTTTAAGCAATCTTGGGTTAAATTAGTTAAGTAGTATGTTAAAGTAGGGGAGTTTAATAGGTTTGAAGTACAGTATTGTATCCAAGGGTAGCGCATGTTGAAGTAAGTTTAAAACTAATGACCGGGGGGAGTATAATGGAATTATAAAGTATTTTTAGGTTTGGTTTGTAGTTAACGTTTGGGTTTTTGAATAGGTGTAGTATGAGGAAATGCTGACAAAGTGGTTATTTTATGGAAAAAGGAGCGCTTAACTGTCTTTGGAAAAAATCCTAGGGACAGGATATCTTAAAGGGGTATACACACATGGCATTTTGGAAGTTTTGTTTTCTGAGTTTTAATAAACACACGAAATTCTTTTGATAAGGGATGTTCTGGGAACCTGGGATACAAATGTAGATAAAGTTCTTAGCTTTAATTTGTTTAATGTAGTAAGAAACACGGTTCTGAAAGGGTGGTATGACTTTTTAACCCCTCTGGTGACTTTTCCTGTGTGGTCTGATCAGCCACATTGAAAAGCCATTTGGATGGTGAATTTAAGGGCATTGGTGATATTGATTTTAAGGGAATTTGTAGAACTGATAATAATGATGGAGTTAAAGCTCTTAGACACAATTGATAATTTGAACCAATGATAGGACTAAAAGGGTAAAGCCTTAGACTAAGGGTAGGCTTCCTTAAGTCTATTTTCCTAGAACAATAAGGGTAAAATATTTTTTCTGGGTGGAGTAAATCAGATGAGTCATTTTGATCTGATTATGTGATTTGAAAATATTTTGACCAGTAGCAGGGGTATTTTTTACATGATCTAGATACGTTTATTTTCCCTTAGGAAGTCAGCTGTTGTTGAATTCAGTGTAAGAGATTTAACACAACAAGGCTGTGAAATTGATATACTAGTATTACTATATTTTGTTGTGAATAAGTTTAATAATGGTAGACTTATGTCAACAGGACAGGGATACATGACATCTTTAGGTGATCCAGGATTATTGAGGGTATCGAGATAAATTTAAGTAGATATGCAATATCTAGACGGGTTGATTTTTCTAAAGTTCAGGAGTGCAACCAAGGAGACAATGAGACATCTAGTCAATATTTGGAAACAACCCAGATTTGATACTTTCTGTTATGAGAAAAAGCTGGAGACAGATAGAAGGGCAGACAGAGAGATCCTCCCCTGCACTGCTGTAACCTTGAGGGTTGGGGAGTAAGTAGCAGGAAGAAAGAAAGGGGGCCAGCAGGAGTAGATAGGAAGAAAATTTGGTTCACTTAGCTTTAGGATATTAATTCATGGAGAGACTATCGGCTCCATTGGCAGGCATGTATTTTAGTTTTGATTTGAAGTTTGTTTGGTAAAATTCGCTAGGAAAAGATATGATAATTTAATGGAAAGTAGTTAAGTCTTAAAGAAAATAAGACACTTGATAGAGAATTGTTACAGGGTAGCTAAGGAGGAATGCCCCAGGGAGAATTGGACATGTGGAAAATGAAAGGGGGCAATCCTACAAGAGAAGGGCTGACATAAGGATAATTTACTAACCTTACAAAAGACATTGTTAAGAAATGCAGCAAAATTGATACAGGGCTTGAGCCATGTATAAAAAGGGGGAGTATAGTAGAGCAGGCGATAGAACAGGATAGGATGCTACTAGGAAAAAAAAAAAAAAAAAAACATTTTTGTAAAATTTCCATTCCAACATTTGGAAATGGACTTATTGAACTATTCCGAATTGAGATATTATCCCTAGAGTTGGTTTACTGGGATCTATCTCTTTAAAGAATGAATGACAGATTAGCTAATCAGGTAGAGCCTATAGAATGCCAGAGTTAGAGATACCAGAACAGGTAGACATAGAAATTAAAGATATACTGGCAGAGCACATGAGAAGACTGTTTGTTAACCAAACCCGTATGTCCAAGAATTTGTGTCCAACAGGTGAATTACAGGAGAAGGTGATTCACTCAATCCAACCAGGAGACTGGGTGTGGATCCAGTCCCTGAGGAGAAAAACTGGAAGCAACACAGTTGGGAAGGCCCATACCAGGTTCTGTTAAACCACTGCCTTTGACATTAGAAAAGCTGAGAGAGTCACTTGGGTCCACGTTACCCACTGCAAGGAGGTATGTACACATATGAACACTGTTGATCACACACAGAGTTAGGAGAAGAACCGATACCAATAGGGTCCGGGGGTTACCTCCTTAACGAAGATTTCCTATCCCGACCGTTCATCACTGTGTGTGCTCCTAGAGGTGTGAGTATGGGGTGGTACCTAGCAGAGAGACTAAGGGCAGGAGAGGGTTGGCGGTTTTTGGAAAGAGTTTAGACTCTGAGCTGCATCATAGTCTAATCTGACTGATACATTCAGATCCACCACCTTCTGGTACAAATCATACGATACCGTTGTCATTGAGAAAAAGTAGAGGATAAACTATACAATACACTGATGAGTGACTTACAGAATAAGGAGTCAAAGAAGATCAAGATGCAGGATTTAAGGTAAACATTAAACAATTTCCTGGGAAAGAAGACAACTGTATAGGAATGGGGGTTGGCCAGATTGAAGTGCTCAGCCAACACACCTCGGTTCACCTGGATTCCTGATGAGCACCAGTGTAATAGATACAAGAATGGCACCGAGAATTAAGATGATTTTAATGGCTGGAAAGGTAATCGTTAATGTGACTGACTTAGGTTTGAAAGCACAGGAGAAAATGTGTAACCTCATAGCACCTATAACTGATGAAGGGTGGGCTAGTACCAGCGAAGGACGCATACGACAGGAATTACCACAAAGGGTGGTTAGGAACTTGCGCCCTGGGGTTATTGGTCCAACCAGTTTGAATTAGTGATAAGAGACCAGTTATAGGAGGCTAAAGTAGGTACAGGAGGAGTTTTGACCAGGATGGGAGTAGCTTTGTCTAGATGGATGCTATTGGCATCCTCAGGGAAGTACCAGATGAATACAAAGCTATGAATCAAATATATTCATGAATGAAACCGGGGATGCAGTAAAGAGGTTCTCTGACCAATTATCCGCCACCCCCCTCTTGACCTGGTAAAATAGACTGACTCTCGATATGTTATTGGCAAAGGAGGATGGTGTAGGTAGAATGATTAGGTTCATTGCTGTACGTACATTCCTGATAACACAGCCCATGTTTGGGAAATGGAAAAGTGTTGTAGGAACTGTATTATGGCCTGCCTTCACCGGTATGAGTGTGTTTGTGTTTGTGTGGTTGTTGTTTGGTCCCGTGTGCGAGAGGTCTTATTTCCAGGATTCTGGAGAGATTGATAACGGAGCAGATGGGCAACTGGAATGATGCCTTTGATGAAAGTGACCCCGGAGGACACTGAATCCAGCTATGGGCAATGATCCTTGGTTTACTGTTGAGGAAGCAGAACCTACTTACATATTCTTGTGAGACGTGAAGAGGGGGACTCACAAAATTTGCCTCTTGCAAATTTTGCCCTTATTTTCCTATTCATATATATAATTGTCACATCTCTTAGGAGACGTGAAGAGAGGGATTTGTAAGAAATATATTTGATAAACTGGTCTATTGCGCAACACTTATCTGCTGATACAAAAGACACATTCTGTGTTGTACTGATACTAGCTATACACACACACCTAGAAACAGATTGGCCGAATTAGACCTTACACAGCACTGATAAAATAGGAAATGACCTGATCACAGGGGTCAACGTCCAGTTTCGCAATAATATCTTGTGACTACAGAGATACACAGACAAGGACTCAGCACAAAGTACACACACACAAACCCATCCCAGAGGGCTGGGTCAGCGGAACAAAGAACACACTCATGGACCAATGGGGAGTCGATCCCGACCCGAGACCAGATCGTCACTCCACTCATCGACCAGTCAGGAGGACGAATCTACAAGACTCAACATACGTCATTACAATCATGTTGTATAAATCAGATGCACAATATGTTTACGGGGCTTGCTTCCGCTAGTTCCCTAAGAACTGAAAGAACGAGCCCGTGCACGTTTTGCCAAATATCTTTGTCTCTTAATAAAGCTGCCTTACGATAATTGAATCCACCCGGTCCAGCGTCTTGACTTGGTCTCCTTCTCAAGTAACTGTTCATCAACAAGAGCCAATCTAAAAGTGCCTTCAGAAAGTATTCACACCACTTGACTTTTTCCACATTTTGTTGTATGGATTAAATTGAGTTTCACTGGCCTACACACAATCCCCCATAATGTGAAAGTGGAATTATGTTTATAGAGATTTTTACAAATTAATGAATTGAAAGTATTGTGTAAATACGTATTCAATCCCTTTGTTATGGCAAGCATGATGTTCAGGAGTAAAAATGTGCTTAACAAGTCACAAATTGCATGGACTCATCTGATAAGTGTTTAACAGGATTTTTGAATTACGACCTCATCTCTGTACCCGGCCCATACAGATAATTGTAAGGTCCCTCAGATGAGCAGTGAATTTCAAACACAAATTCAACCACAAACACCAGGGAGGTTTTCCCAAGCCTCGCAAAGCAGTGCACCTATTGGTAGGTGGGTAACAAAACAAACATACGTTGAATATCCCTTTGAGCATGGTGAAGTTGATAATTACACTTTGGATGGTGTATCAATATACCCAGTCAGTACCAAGACATTGGTGTCCTTCCTAACTCAGTTGCCGGAGAGGAAGGAAAACGCTCAAGGATTTCACCATGAGGTCAATGGTCACTACTATTGATAATTTTGCAACTTTTACTTTTACTTCACTACATTCCTAAAGAAAATAATGTACTTTTTACGCCATACATTTTCCCTGACAGCCAAAAGTACTACTTACATTTTGTCAGGAAAATGGTCCAATTCACGCACTTATCAAGAGAACATCCCTGGTCATCCCTACAGCCTCTGATCTAGCGGACTCACTAAACACAAATGCTTTGTTTGTAAATTAATGTCAGAGTGTTGTAGTGTGCTCCTGGCTATCCGTAAATAAAACAATAAAATATAAATTGTGCTGGCTGGTTTGCATAATATAAGGAATTTGAAATTATTAATACTTTTACTTTTTATACTTAAGTACATATGAGCAATTCCATTTACTTTTGAAACTTAAGTATATTTTAAACCAAATACTTTTAGACTTTTGCTCATGTAGCATTTTACTGGGTGACTTTCAGTTTTACTTGAGTCATTTTCTATTAAGGTATCTTTACTTTTACTCAAGTATGACGTTTCAGTACTTTTCCCACCACTGCTCTCATTTACATTTTACATTTACGTAATTTAGCAGATGCTCTTTTCCAGAGCGCCTTACAAATTGGTGCATTCACCTCATGATATCCAGTGGAACAACCACTTTACAATAGTACATCTATATCTTTTTTTGGGGGGGGGTTAGAAGGATTACTTTATCCTATCCCAGGTATTCTTTAAAGAGGTGGGGTTTCAGGTGTCTCCGGAAGGTGGTGATTGACTCCGCTGTCCTGGCGTCATGAGGGAGCTTGTTCCACCATTGGGGTGCCAGAGCAGCGAACAGTTTTGACTGGGCTGAGCGGGAACTGTGCTTCCGCAGAGGTAGGGAGGCGAGCAGGCCAGAGGTGGATGAACGCAGTGCCCTTCTTTGGGTGTAGGGACTGATCAGAGCCTGAAGGTACGGAGGTGCCGTTCCCCTCACAGCTCCGTTGGCAAGCACCATGGTCTTGTAGCAGATGCGAGCTTCAACTGGAAGCCAGTGGAGTGTGCGGAGGAGTGGGGTGACGTGAGAGAACTTGGGAAGGTTGAACACCAGACGGGCTGCGGCATTCTGGATGAGTTGTAGGGGTTTATTGGCACAGGCAGGGAGCCCCGCCAGCAGCGAGTTGCAGTAATCCAGACGGGAGATGACAAGTGCCTGGATTAGGACCGGCGCCGCTTCCTGTGTAAGGCAGGGTCGTACTCTGCGAATGTTGTAGAGCATGAACCTACAGGATCGGGTCACCGCCTTGATGTTAGCGGAGAACGACAGGGCGTTGTCCAGGGTCACGCCAAGGCTCTTAGCACTCTGGGAGGAGGACACAATGAAGTTGTTAACCGTGATGGCGAGATCATGGAACGGGCAGTCCTTCCCCGGGAGGAAGAGCAGCCCCATCTTGCCGAGGTTCAGCTTGAGGTGGTGATCCGTCATCCACACTGATATGTCTGCCAGACATGCAGAGATGCGATTCGCCACCTGGCTATCAGAAGGGGGAAAGGAGAAGATTAATTGCGTGTCATCTGCGTAGCAATGATAGGAGAGACCATGTGAGGATATGACAGAGCCAAGTGACTTGGTGTATAGCGAGAATAGGAGAGGGCCTAGAACTGAGCCCTGGGGGACACCAGTGGTGAGAGCACGTGGTGCGGAGACGGATTCTCGCCACCCCACCTGGTAGGAGCGACCTGTCAGGTAGGACGCAATCCAAGAGTGAGCCGCGCCGGAGATGCCCAACTCGGAGAGGGTGGAGAGGAGGATCTGATGGTTCACAGTATCAAAGGCAGCAGATAGGTCTAGAAGGATGAGAGCAGAGGAGAGAGAGTTAGCTTTAGCAGTGCGGAGAGCCTCCGTGACACAGAGAAGAGCAGTCTCAGTTGAATGACCAGTCTTGAAACCTGACTGATTTGGATCAAGAAGGTAATTCTGAGAGAGATAGCAAGAGAGCTGGCCAAGGACGGCACGCTCAAGAGTTTTGGAGAGAAAAGAAAGAAGGGATACTGGTCTGTAGTTGTTGACATCAGAGGGATCGAGTGTAGGTTTTTTGAGAAGGGGTGCAACTCTCGTTCTCTTGAAGATGGAAGGGACGTAGCCAGCGGTCAAGGATGAGTTGATGAGTGAGGTGAGGTAGGGGAGAAGGTCTCCGGAAATGGTCTGGAGAAGAGAGGAGGGGATAGGGTCAAGCGGGTAGGTTGTTGGGCTGCCGGCCGTCACAAGTCGCAAGATTTCATTTTTTAATGTATTTATTTCACCTTTATTTAACCAGGTAGGCAAGTTGAGAACAAGTTCTCATTTACAATTGCGACCTGGCCAAGATAAAGCAAAGCAGTTCGACAACATACAAAAACACAGAGTTACACATGGAGTAAAACAACATACAATCAATGATGCAGTAGAAAAAAATAAGACTATATACAATGTGAGCAAATGATGTGAGATAAGGGAGGTAAAGGCAAAAAAGGCCATGGGGGCAAAGTAAATAAAGTATAGCAAGTAAAACACTGGAATGGTAGATTTGTAGTTTGAAGAAAGTTCAAAGTTAAAATATAAATAATATGGTGCAAAGGAGCAAAATAAATAAATACAGTAGGGGAAGAGGTAGTAGTTTGGGCTAAATTGTTGATGGGCTATGTACAGGTGCAGTGATCTGGGAGCTGCTCTGATAGCTGGTGCTTAAAGCTAGTGAGGGAGATAAGTGTTTCCAGTTTCAGAGATTTTTGTAGTTCGTTCCAGTCATTGGCAGCAGAGAACTGGAAGGAGAGACGACCAAAGGAGGAGTTGGCTTTAGGGGTGACCAGAGAGATATACCTGCTGGAGCGCATGCTACAGGTGGGTGCTGCTATGGTGACCAGCGAGCTGAGATAAGGGGGGACTTTACCTAGCAGGGTCTTGTAGATGACCTGGAGCCAATGTGTTTGGCGACGATTATGTAGCGAAGGCCAGCCAACGAGAGCGTACAGGTCGCAGTGGTGGGTAGTATATGGGGCTCATCTGGAGAGAGAGGGGAGAAAGAGGTCAAAGCATAGGGTAGGGCAACGTGAGCAGGACCAGCGGTGTCGTTTGACTTAACAAACGAGGATCGAATGTCGTCAACCTTCTTTTCAAAATGGTTGACAAAGTCATCCGCAGAGAGGGAGGAGGGGGGGGATTCAGGAGGGAGGAGAGGGTGGCAAAGTGCTTCCTAGGGTTAGAGGCAGATGCTTGGAATTTAGAGTGGTAGAAAGTGGCTTTAGCAGCAGAAACAGAGGAAGAAAATGTAGAGAGGAGGGAGTGAAAAGATGCCAGGTCCGCAGGGAGGCTAGTTTTCCTCCATTTCCGCTCGGCTGCCCGGAGCCCTGTTCTGTGAGCTCGCAATGAGTCGTCAAGCCACGGAGCAGGAGGGGAGGACCGAGCCGGCCGGGAGGGTAGAGGACATAGAGAGTCAAAGGATGCAGAAAGGGAGGAGAGGAGGGTTGAGGAAGCAGAATCAGGAGATTGGTTGGAGAAGGATTGAGCAGAGGGAAGAGATGATAGGATGGAAGAGTAGCAGGAGAGAGAGAGAGAGCGAAGGTTGCGACGGCACAATACCATCTGAGTAGGGGCAGAGTGAGTAGTGTTGGAGGAGAGCGGGAGGGAAAAGGATACAAGGTAGTGGTCGGAGACTTGGAGGGGAGTTGAGTGAGATTAGTAGAAGAACAGCATCTAGTAAAGATGAGGTCAAGCGTATTGCCTGCCTTGTGAGTAGGGGGGGATGGTGAGAGGGTGAGGTCAAAAGAGGAGAGGAGTTGAAAGAAGGAGGCAGAGAGAAATGAGTCAAAGGTAGACGTAAGGAGGTTAAAGTCACCCAGAACTGTGAGGGGTGAGCCATCCTCAGGAAAGGAACTTATCAAGGCGTCAAGCTCATTGATGAACTCTCCAAGGGAACCTGGAGGGTGATAAATGATAAGGATGTTAAGCTTGAATGGGCTAGTGACTGTGACAGCATGGAATTCAAATGAGGAGATAGACAGATGGGTCAGGGGAGAAAGAGAGAATGTCCACTTGGGAGAGATGAGGATTCCAGTGCCACCACCCCGCTGACCAGATGCTCTCGGGGTATGCGAGAACACGTGGTCAGACGAGGAGAGAGCAGTAGGAGTAGCAGTGTTTTCTGTGGTAATCCATGTTTCCGTCAGCGCCAAGAAGTCGAGGGACTGGAGGGTAGAATAGGCTGAGATGAACTCTGCCTTGTTGGCCGCAGACCGGCAGTTCCAGAGGCTGCTGGAGACCTGGAACTCCACGTGGGTCGTGCGCGCTGGGACCACCACATTAGAGTGGCAGCGGCCACGCGGTGTGAAGCGTTTGTGTGGCCTGTGCAGAGAGGAGAGAACAGGGATAGACAGACACATAGTTGACAGGCTACAGGAGAGGCTACGCTAATGCAAAGGAGATTGGAATGAAAATTAACTAAACAGCTGGGGAAGCGAGAGCGCAGGGCCTCCCTCACTAACCATTCACTGAAACACTCATAACTTTTCCAACTTCCACTTTAGAAATATAATTGATGTAAACTACAGTGGTTCAATGTTTCCAGGAATAGGCTCAAACTTAGTTTATTCAGCTAGATAACTTGGTACAGTATTCTTCCGTGAAACCCACCCAGTGCACCGTGTCCTATGACGCCGTAGCTAACTAGCATGCTAGCATCCAATAACACACGGTTAGCACCAATACTTGGTTACAACAAACTACCAATGGATCATACGTGTCCGTGTCTAGTTCCTTTCATAATGCAGAAGTGATTAAACATTGACTAGCTAACACAAAGTCAGTCCTGCTAGCTACACAAGTGGACTACACGTCTCGAAAGTTCAGAAAGTGAAGCTTACGTTGCAAAAATCTTATTGACAAAAAAATGATACAGTACTGCTAGCTGCTAGAGTTGGCTAGCTAGCAATGGCTGCGTTTACCTTTATCTTACCTTTATCTTTGATACAAAGACAACTATGTAGCTAGCTAAAATTACACTAATCAAATCGTTCCGTTGTAATGTATTTAGTTTCTACAGTACTGCTAGTTGGTAAAGTTGGCTAGCTAGCAGTGGCTGTGGTGTTGACCGAACGAACGAATACAGCTGGCTAGCTAACCTTGTTAGTTTCTCAAAGCTACATCTTTATCCTTGATACAAAGACAGCAAAGACAACTATGTAGCTAGCTAGCTAGCTAGCTAATCAAATAAAATCGTTCCGTTGTAATATAATGAAATGTAATATTACCCGCGGAGCGAAGTATAGCACGACTACTCACTCCAGCATCCGGTCCAGCAACTGAGTTAGGAAGGACGCCTGTATTTTGTAGTGACGGTGTATTGGTACACCATCTAAAGTGTCATTAATAACTTCACCATGCTCAAAGAGATATTCAATGTCTGCTTTTTCTATTTTTACCCATCTAACAATAGGTGCCCTTCTTTGCGAAGCATTGGAAAACCTCCTTGGTCTTTGTGGTTGAATTTGTGCTTGAAATTCACTGCTCGACTGAGGGACCTTACAGATAATTGTATGTGTGGGGTACAGAGATGAGGTAGTAATTAAAAAATCATGTTAAACATTATTATTTCAAACACATTCCAATGAACTTATTATATGGCTTGTTAAGCAAACTTTACTCCTGAACTTATTTAGGATTGTCATAACAAAGGCGTTGAATACTTATTGACTGAAGACATTTCATTTGAAATTAATTTGTAAAAATTTCAAAAAAACAGAACTCCACTTTTGACATTATAAGGTATTGTGTATAGGCCAGTTATACAAAATCTCAATTTAATCAATTTTAAATTCAGGCTGTAACACAACAAAATGTGGCAAAAGTCAAGGGGTGTGAATACTTTCTGAAGGCACTGTATGTGCACCAAGTAATTTCTCTCTCTCGCGCGCTCTCTCTCTCTCTCTCTGCTGTGTCCTCTGAGCTGTTAGCCCTGCAACCTCATTGGATAAAGCTGGGCAGACCTCTTGCTAGCTGTCACTCAATTGTGAGAGGCTGAAGCTCATTGGCTAGAATTCTAATTGCTAGGGAGCTGGCCCACATGGAAGTAAATGTGGAGGTAAATGTAGGGAACATGGTGTGGTACAGCTTCAAGAAAACAGTCGCTTTCAAACTAGGGATTTCGTGGCTAATTGAGGTAAAACAGTAATTCTTCTCTCAGATTATGCGTGTATGAACTAGATATTGATGCATCCAGCTAGAGCGAGGAGGTTTAAAAAAATACTTTCATCGTGACCAAAGTATCAGAGCTTGTTTTTAAACATTTGGTTTCCAAGGGGGGCGGTGCGGGCCATGAGGGAGGCCCAAAAGTGTCTCACTCCCTTGGTCAGAAAGCTCATAATTAGCTGGGTCATCGCAAGCACCAGCGTAGATATCATGATCTGGTAGTATACGAGGAGCTGTAGGTCACAGGGGCATTTGCCAAAGTTGTCAGAGAAAGCCGTTAAGGGACAGGGACTGCACGTCAAACAAATTGACAAATGTCTCCAAAGAGATGAATTAATTATCTGAATTAATGAATAAAATGAAGAGCAGGTTAGAGAGTTGTTGATTGTCCACTGTCAACATTCTGGAACTCTTGATGTCATAATCGACTCTTCTATTACATCATGTTGGGTCCATATCTTATGTATCTTTGACAGTGAACAGTAAACCCAAATCACTTTTACAAAGCACAGCTGACCAGTTAGTAGTTTGACTTGTAATTTGTACTGGCTACTTTTGAAAGACAATTTCTTTCATCAAAATGGCACAGCTCGCCCAGAAAGGTGGGCTGTGCAACATGAAGATGTTCTTTTTGGCTGTTATTTTCTGTCTCCTATCGCCTGCTGCTACAAATGTGTTGGCTTCTTCGTCTTCGGACCAGAAGACTTTGATGCCAGTGAAGGACCACTCTGTTCGGAACAACCCTGACGCTACAAAAGAGACCAATTTTAAGACATTGCTGGAACAACTTGAGAGTTTACGGGTGAAAGACGATTCTTCTCCAGGTAATGTGGGCCAGTTGACAAAAGGATATTCCTCAAAAAATGCCAAGGACCCCTCGGAGCTTGTGGAGCCCCTGATTTCTGTTCCAGAGCACAAGCCTTTGATGCCAGTGAAGGACCACCCTGTTCAGGACATCCCCAATGTTGCAAAACTGACCAAAATGGTGCAAGTGGACCAGATGCTGGAACAACTTGAGAGGGTGAAAGATGATACTTTCACAGGTAAAGCTAAAGTCCCCCAGAAGATTGTGGAGAAACGTATTACTTATCTACTGGCTTACAAGCAAACAGCATTACATGGTGACGATGACGTCTTCAAAGAAAATGTTCAGGCTTCAGCTCCAAAAGCTCAGAAGACCACCCTGAAGATCAAACCCAGAGTCAACATATTGACCGACCCTTCTTACTCCGAGCCACTTGTGAAGGTGAACCTGATTTTGGGGCTCTTTTTCTATGGCTTCATCGTAATAGTGGTTCTCTATGATGCTGTGAGAATCTCCAAGGAGGCTAGAAGGAGATCTGATGCTATGGCCGCTGCCAGGCTGAAGAAAAGACAACCAGCCACCGATGAACCACAGACACTGGTGTCCAGAGTTCGGGAGAGCATATCTTCACACTTTGGTTTGAAACAGGCATCATCCACACCACAGTGTGCCCACATTTCTGACAATTCGGCAAAAGAGTTGCACAAGTCAAAGGAGTCAACCTCCACCAAGGACAAATCTGAAACGGTAAAGAGACCCGGAAAGAGTGCCGTCAGCCTGAGAGAGTGTGAGCCACCTCTGCCTAGCATCCCAGAGAACTTTCTTGTGCCCGACTCTGAGCCTGCCATCCAGGTGGCATTGAACCCATTCGACACCAAGCTAGCCGAAGTTGTATCTCACAATACTGAGGCATCCAACTACGAGGCAACCGAGAAGCCCTGCTACACACATTCCGGACTCACTGAGGTTTGTGTCGATTAAGACCGAGGACTACTTCTTAAACCAAGTGCCATTGAATAAAAGCAGCAGATATTGAATCACCAAATGAGATCACATGGAGACTGCCACCTTTGAAGACTTATTTTTTTCTGTTTTAAATTGAAAATAATTACTTTAGAATAGTAATAAAAATATATTGCATTTAAAATGTATGTTTAAAGTCATTTTGGGGTATTTTGATTTGTTGTTGTACTGTTGTGTTGTAAATGAATAAGGACCATTATTTAATTGATAAAATAGATTTTTCGGAGAAAAAAATAGTTTAACAAATGATTCTTCTGTACTGTTGTATAGTTTTTTGCCAGTAGTTCTGAATATAGCCCTCACAAGCCCAAAGTGTCCCTGAAAATGTTGTGCTATGTCAGATATGTGCAGATACAGTGCCTTCAGAATGCATTCATACCACTTGACTCAATTCACATTTTGTTGTGTTACAGCCTGAATTCAAAATGGATTAAATATATTTTTTTCTCACTCATCTACACATAAGACCCCATAATGATAATGTGAAAACATGTTTTTTTGAAATTTTTGCACATTTATTGAAAATAAAATATACAATATCTAATTTACATAAGTATTCACACCCCTAAGTCAATACATGTTATAATCCCCTTTGGCAGCAATTACAGCTGTGAGTCTTTCTGGGTAAGCCTCTCAGAGTTTTGTACACCTCGATTGTACGATATTTGCCCATTATTATAAAAAAAAAATCTTCAAGCTCTGTCAAATTGATAATTTTTTTTTTTTTGTAACAGTATTTTTTATTGGAGTTTCACAATTTTCACCCATATTAAGAGATACAACAACAAAGACAAGGCAAAAAAAAACAGCACTCGCTTACACATATCCGTATGTATGCACGCACATACACACACACCCACCATTTCCCTCTCCCCGCTTCTCTCACCCCACCCCCCTCATTGCATCTCTCAATACATACATTTTAAACAAACATAAACAGAAAAATATAACAATAAAGACATAATAAATAAATAAAATAAAATAAAATGCTCAGTTTAAACCAAGAAGTTGAGTTCCCCACACGGACCGTACAGTGTAATTCTGGAATACATAGATCACCATTCTAAGAGAATCCTTGCAGCATAATAGCTGATACTTCAGGTTCTAGGTAATTTAGGTAAGGTTCCCATACTTTGTAGAACTGATCTGTCTTAGAGTGCAATGTACATGTCAGATATTCCAGCGGCACCCATTCAAATAGTATCTTATGCCAATCTTTAATAGAGGGAACCTTATCACTAATCCACTGTAAAAGTATGTTTTTCCTCGCTGCGAAGGTGAGGATGTTGTAAAGCCTCCTCTTACCCACAGAAGTTACATGCCTACTTGGGAGACCTAACAGTAGAGAAACTGGGTCCAATTCTAGATCGACCCCTAGGATCTTTTCAATCTCTTGCAGAACACCAGACCAATATCTTTGTATTTTGGGACATGACCATAAACAATGTGTTAGGGTGCCTGTATCAGTTTTACATTTGAGACACTGAGGAGAGGAGGAAGCGGGGCTAAATGCATGTCTGCGATTTGGGGATATATGCAATCTGTGTATTATTCTTAATTGAATTGCTCTAGTACGATTACATATAGATATTGTTTTTGCATATTTCCAAATGTCCTCCCACATCTCTTCGTCAATGGTAACAGACAGTTCTTTCTCCCACACTTGTTTCACCCTCTGTGTGTCGACAGCGGAAAAGGACCTTAAAAGCATCATAAAACAGACTTACAGACATTTTCCTTTGTGGGGAAAAAAAGCATTCTTTCAATGACAGACATATCAGGGTTACCAATTAAGGTGGTGCTCTTCAGAATATAGTGTCTTACTTGTAGGAAACGGAAAAAGTCCTGCTTTGGGAGTTGATATTTCTCGACCATCTGCTCAAATGACAATAAAATCTTATCCGCAAATAAGTCATTTAGTCTGCGTATGCCCTTATTAAGCCAAACGTTAAAGCCAGCATCCAGCAATCCTGGGACAAAATCTGGGTTGTTAAGAATTGGGGTAAGAGCAGAGGTTAGTTTGGACCTTCCCAGGAAACGTTGGACTGACCTCCATACTTTGAGTGTGTTAAGTGTAATGGGGTTGTTACAGAGATCTTTTACAGACTTGAAACTTGTGAAAAACAAAAGGTCCTGTAAAGGGTATTTTGAAAGAGAAGTCTCAATGTCTAACCAAATAGAGGAGTCATCGTTTGTGATCCAGTCCGAGATATAACATAGGTGGGCACACCACTGATAGAGCCTGATATTGGGCAGATCCAAGCCACCCATAGAATTTGGCAGCTGCAATATTGCCATCTTAAGTCTTGGCTTGCGTTTACTCCATATAAAGGAACTTAGCCATCCATTTACATCCTTTATTACCTTATTGGAGAGTAATACTGGGATCATTTGGATTGGGTAAAGTAGCCTAGGTAAAATGTTCATTTTCAAGAGGGATATTCTACCCAACCATGAAATCGGAAGAGAGTTCCAGCGCTCCAGATCCTGTCTTATTGTGTCAAACAAGGGAACAAAATTGGCTTTGTACATTTGTTGGAATTTAGGAGTTACAAATATACCCAGATACGTAAAACCTGAGGGAGACCATTTAAAAGGGAAGGGGGAGAAGTGTTAGGTACAGAGTGAAGGTTACCAAGTGGCATAGCCTCTGATTTAGTTAGGTTAATCTTGTAGCCTGAGAATTCGCTGAATAACTCCATAGTGTTAATCAGAGATGTGATTGAAGTCTCGGGATTAGAAATAAATATCAGGACATCATCAGCATACAAGCTTATTTTATGGTGAACATCACCAATGAGCAGCCCCTGTATAGCAGGCGTTACCCTGATGGCCTCGGCCAGTGGTTCCATAACAAGTGCAAATAGGAGGGGGGACAGAGGACAGCCCTGTCTGGTACCTCTGTGTATAGAGAAGCTATTTGACCGTAGTCCATTAGTAAGGACAGCAGCCTGAGGATCATCATATAAAACTTTCACCCATTTTATAAAGTTGTCCCCCAGACCAAATTTATTTAGAGCAAAGAATAGGTAGGACCACTCCACACGATCAAATGCTTTCTCAGCATCTAGGGAGAGCACAAGACCATCCATAGCACTTTGTTGGTAGACTTCAATTACATTAAGGAGCCGTCTGACATTGTTACATGACCTACGTCCCTTAATGAAGCCAGTTTGGTCTCCTTTCACAATTAGTGGCAGTGAGTCCTCTAATCTTGTGGCTAGAACTTTAGAAAGCAATTTTCTATCCACATTCAGAAGGGAAATTGGTCTGTACGAGGAACAAGACTCCGGACATTTTCCTTTTTTGAGAATAAGTGATATGTTGGCTTCTCGCAGCGTTTGGGGGAGCTGGTCATTTGAAAATGAGTGGTTAAACATATCACGCAATGGCTCAAGGATCAGGCCATGGAACTCTTTATAGAACTCACAACAAAACCCGTCCGGTCCTGGGGCCTTACCATTTTGCAGATTCTTAATTGCGGACATTATCTCTTCCTCAGTAATAGGGGCATTAAGGAGAGACTTCTGTTCTTCGGAGATAGTAGGGAGCTCAATCTTAGAAAAGAAGTTCTCCATTAACTTGGGTGCGTCATTTGGCAGTTCTGAGGCGTAAAGATTTGCATAAAATGTCTTAAATGAGTCATTTATCAATTTATTTTCATATAAATGATTGCCATCAGAATCAGCAATTGACTGTGAGTCAGCTCTCTTTTTAGCTAGGTACGCCAAGTAGTTTCCTGGCTTATCGCCATGTTCATATAGCTTTTGCTTGACAAATCTCATTTTCTTTTCAGCGTCCTGTGTTAGGAGGGAGTCCAGCGTTGATCTAATGACTGATATTTCCTTTAATAGGGCAGGAGTGGGAGTTTTAATGTAGTCCTTCTCTTTAGTTCCCAATTCACCCTCTAATGTTTTTTGCTTTTCACGCTTTTTCCGCCTCTTAGTGGCTGCGTATGACATAATCAGACCCCTGGCGTACGCCTTACAGGTTTCCCAAAGGAGTGAGGGGTTATCTGTTGATTGAGAGTTAATAGAGAAAAATGCTTTAAACTCTGTAATAAAATATGATGTGAATGTATGGTCTTTAAGAATGGTTGTATTCAACCTCCAATGTCTTGACTGATTGAATGCCCCGTTGAGTTTTATGTCCAGGATCACCTCCGCATGATCAGATATGACTATGCTTCCTATCCTAGCGGATAAAACAGACTGCAGCGACGTCCTGGGCATAAAAAAGTAATCTATTCTAGTCTAACATCCATGAGGTGCAGAGAAAAAAGTGAACTCTCTGTTGGAGGGATGAAAAGCTCTCCAAACATCAGCATACCCCAGATCATCACAAATGGCTGTAAGTGACTTAGCTTGAGGAGAGAGTGAGGCTATACCACTGGGAAGCTTATCAATAAGGGGGTTCAACAAACAATTAAAATCCCCTCCGACCACTGCAGTGTCTGAGTTTAATTCTGAAAAGTCTAGAAATACCTTAGTGAGGAAGTCAGGGGGGTGGGCAGGGGGGAAGTAAATATTCATTATGGAAATGCTCTGCCCTTGTAAAGTACCATTAATTATAACAAAGCGACCCAATTTATCTTTCACACACTTCAAGACCTTAAGTGGTAGGTTCTTTTTCACAAGAATTGCTACACCTCTACTTCTGGATGTAAATGATGAGAAAAACACTTGACCAAACCCCCCTTGTTGTAATTTCAGATGCTCCTTATCATTCAAATGGGTTTCTTGTAACAGGGCAATATCAATATTTTCTTTTTTCAAAAAGGATAGTATCTTCTTCCTTTTAATGGGGTTATGGCTCCCTCTAATGTTCCAAGTACATACACGTAGTCTGTTACCTGCCATTGCGCTTTGACCATTCAATATTCAGACTGAATCCTACTGTAAAAATGGGGTGGTACCTTTTTCCATGTGTAGAACTCTCCTCTATCTCACTGAGCGTAAACAAACGATATGAACCCTGAACTCGAACTATACAAAACCCCAAAATTAAACATGTAAAAATCCAAAAGGGGGTTTTCCCACTAGCTAACATGCAGGGGATTTCAACTTTCCAATGTAGACTCTTAAGTCCGCATTGCCACTCAATAGCCTCATCCTTTATATATGTGGAAATTAAAATCAATAGAAGATTGAGGCTCTTCCACCTAAAACCAAGCCTGGGCACCAATATAGGTTCACACATATCTCAGTCTGAGCTACGGCGGCAGTTACTTTAGCAAGAAAAATAATACCGATACGAATATTACTGAACAGGAGCACATGAGAACTTACATCACTGTTTCATGATCAGATTCAAAATAAAATAAGACGTTATCCAATGCTGCGGAGGTGCAGCTTAAGGTTATTTACCCGAGAGAGTCAATAAACGCAGCAGCCTCTTCAGATGTGTAGAGTTTTTTAGGCGATCCGTAGACCATAATCTTCAATGTGGCCGGGTACAGCAGTGCGTAGTCGATCTTCATTCTCTTGAGTCGAGCCTTCACCTCATCAAACGCTTTGCGCCTTCGTACAACCGCTGTGGAATAATCATTGAAGAATGAGACCTTTGGACCTTTACGTTGACTACCGTCAGAACCGATGTTTCTAGCCGCATCCATGACGCGCTGCTTGTCGGTAAAGTTGTGGAACTTTATAACCACTGGTCGTGGGCGCTGATTGGGACCGGGTATCGGTGCTTGAGAGCGATGTGCTCTGTCTAGCTTCACACGACCAGCCTTAGTGTCCATTTGTAGGTAGCCAGGGATCCATTCCTCAAAACATTTTACTGAACGTGTCCCTTCAGAATTTTCCGGGAGTCCCACAGCACGGATATTGCATCTGCGTCCTCGATTATCCAAGTCGTCAATGTGCTCCGCCATTTCGCGCACCTGCTTCTCAAGTGCTTTTATCTTAGTGTCCATGGATGTAGTTGAAGTTTCCACAGTAGCAATTCTTCCTTCCGCCTCATCAACACGTTTGACAACCCTCTGTAGTTCAGCTGAATGGCCTGCTATTGCTTCCAGGACCGTTCTTATCTTAACAACGATCACTTTAGTAATGTTATCTGTCATCCTTTGAATCAACAGGTCCATTGTGCCTGGATCCGCAATGTTGTTAGATTCGCTAACGTTAGCTAGCTCCTCCTGCACCTCTACAGGGATGGTGGTTTTGGTCGAGTTCTTAGTAGCTCTGTTGGGCATGATTTTTGAGAAATAGTCGCCAAGACTCATTGTAGGGTGACTTATTTAGCCAATTCTACCACTTTTTCAAGCTAGGAGATTAATATAAGAATATAAATTTACGAATACCGCGTGAGCTCGCTGAAACACCGTGTTCTCTCTACGGCGCCATTTTGTTCCCCGGTCAAATTGATTGTTGATCATTGATAGACAACCATTGTGAAGTCTTGCCATATATTTATTTTATTCTTTTTTTTATTTGACCCATTTCATAGTGGTTTATAAGTCAGTATTTGTGAATTGGGTTGTGTTTTTCTGTGGATTCATGTTTATTGAATTGCTATTGAACTTTGACCATTGAAATCTGAGAGACCCTCAGATTAAGATAGAGTTGGCTGCACCCTAGTAAACTATAGGCAGGATATATGGCCGGTATCTAAGTCTATTGTACTATTGATGTATTTCATTCATATTGAGCTCATTGTACAAATTTCACATATCAATATTTCCTCAAGGTGATTCATTTTTTTTGTAAGTATTTTTGTTTACAAAATACAAGCCGGCATTCTTTTTCTAAATTATTCAGTTATGTAGTTTTCATTTCTCCCTACTGCTCCAGTAGTGAACCTAACTGGTCCAATAGAGTTTAAGCTTAAACATAGTGTTTAGCAATTGTTACATAAGCAACTCCATGTCACGGCTGTCTTCGTCTTCTGACGATAATGCGAAATCGTCGTCTGACAAGGTAGACCAAAACGCAGCAGGTACGTGTAGGCTCATCTCGAGGTTTATTTATTTTCAAAATGAACATACAAAAAATAACAAAACGAAATACGATCGACAAAAACAGTCTGATAAGGCACAAGGCTATACACAGAACAATCACCCACCAATAACAAACACAAACACACCCTAATATATGGGACTCTCAAAGGCAGATAGACAACACCTGCCTTCAACTGAGAGTCCCAACCCCAATCAACACAACATAGAAACACACTCACCAGACTACACATAGAAATACATAAACATAGACCATCAACCAAACACCCGGAAATACTAAATCAAACACCCTTTAAACACACGCACCACGTTGAACCACATAAAACAAAAACCCTCTGCCACGTCCTGACCAAACTACAATACTAATTAACCCTTATACTGGCCAGGACGTGACACTCCAGTATAGATTTGGCCTTGTGTTGTAGGTTATTGTCCTGCTGAATGGTGAATTAATTTCCCAGTGTCTAACGGAACCAGGTTTTTCTCTAGGATTTTGCATGTGCTTAGCTCCATTCCCTTTCTTTTTTATCCTGAAAAACTCCCCAGTCCTTAACTATTACAAGCATACCCATAACATGATGCAGCCACCACTATGCTTGAAAATATGGAGCGTGGTACTCAGTAATGTGCTGTATTGGATTTGCCCCAAATATAACGCTTGTATTAGGGACAAAAAGTAAATTGCTTTGCCACATGTTTTGCAGTATTACTTCAGTGCCTTGTTGCAAACAGGATGCATGTTCTGGAATATTTTTTATTCTGTACTGTCTTCCTTCTTTTCACTCTGTCAATTAGGTTAGTATTGTGGAGTAACTACAATGTTGTTGATCCATCCTCCATCACAGCCATTCAACTCTGTAACTGTTTTAAAGTCACCATTGGCCTCATGGTGAAATTCCTGAGCAGTTTACTTCCTCTCCAGCAGTGGTGTAAAGTAGTTAAGTAAAACTACTTTAAAGTACTACTTAAGGAGTTTTTGTGGGTATCTGTACATTACTATTGATATTTTTGAAACTTTTACTTCACTACATTCCTAAAGAAAAGAATGTACTTTTTACTCCATACATTTTCCCTAACAGCCAAAAGTACTACTTACATTTTGTCAGGAAAATGGTCCAATTCACGCACTTATCAAGAGAACATCCCCGGTCATCCCTACAGCCTCTGATCTAGTGGACTCACTAAACACAAATGCTTTGTTTGTAAATTAATGTCAGAGTGTTGTAGTGTGCTCCTGGCTATCCATAAATAAAACAATAAAATATAAATTGTGCTGGCTGGTTTGCATAATATAAGGAATTTGAAATTATTAATACTTTTACTTTTTATACTTAAGTTTCAAAAATTGCTCAAATGTACTTAAGTATATTTTAAACCAAATACTTTTAGACTTTTGCTCATGTAGTATTTTACTGGGTGACTTTCAGTTTTACTTGAGTCATTTTCTATTAAGGTATCTTTAGTTTTACTCAAGTATGACGTTTCAGTACTTTTCCCACACTGCTCTCCAGCAACTAAGTTAGGAAGGACGCCTGTATTTTGTAGTGACGGTGTATTGATACACCATCTAAAGTGTCATTAATAACTTCACCATGCTCAAAGGAATATTCAATGTCTGCTTTTTCTATTTTTACCCATCTAACAATAGGTGCCCTTCTTTGCGAGGCATTGGAAAACCTCCCTGGTCTTTGTGCTTGAATTTGTGCTTGAAATTCACTGCTCGACTGAGGGACCTTACAGATAATTGTATGTGTGGGGTACAGAGATGAGGTAGTAATTAAAAAATCATGTTAAACA
Organism: Salmo trutta; assembly: GCF_901001165.1. Taxonomy (NCBI): domain Eukaryota; kingdom Metazoa; phylum Chordata; class Actinopteri; order Salmoniformes; family Salmonidae; genus Salmo; species Salmo trutta. The sequence continues at coordinate 65,160,935 of NC_042958.1, read as the reverse complement.
TTATTATTTCAAACACAGTCCAATGAACTTATTATATGGCTTGTTAAGCAAACATTACTCCTGAACCTATTTTGGCTTGTCATAACAAAGGCGTTGAATACTTATTGACTGAAGACATTTCATTTGAAATTAATTTGTAAAAATTTCAAAAAACAGAACTCCACTTTTGACATTATGAGGTATTGTGTATAGGCCAGTTATACAAAATCTCAATTTAATCAATTTTAAATTCAGGCTGTAACACAACAAGATGTGGCAAAAGTCAAGGGGTGTGAATACTTTCTGAAGGCACTGTATGTGCACCAAGTAATTTCTCTCTCTCTCTGCTGTGTCCTCTGAGCTGTTAGCCCTGCAACCTCATTGGATAAAGCTGGGCAGACCTCTTGCTAGCTGTCACTCAATTGTGAGGGGCTGAAGCTCATTGGCTAGAATTCTAATTGCTAGGGAGCTGGCCCACATGGAAGTAAATGTGGAGGTAAATGTAGGGAAAATGGTGTGGTACAGCTTCAAGAAAACAGTCGCTTTCAAACTAGGGATTTCGTGGCTAATTGAGGTAAGACAGTAATTCTTCTCTCAGATTATGCGTGTATGAACTAGATATTGATGCATCCAGCTAGAGCGAGGAGGTTTAAAAAAATACTTTCATCGTGACCAAAGTATCAGAGCTTGTTTTTAAACATTTGGTTTCCAAGGGGGGCGGTGCGGGCCATGAGGAAGGCCCAAAAGTGTCTCACTCCCTTGGTCAGAAAGCTCATAATTAGCTGGGTCATCGCAAGCACCAGCGTAGATATCATGATCTGGTAGTATACGAGGAGCTGTAGGTCACAGGGGCATTTGCCAAAGTTGTCAGAGAAAGCCGTTAAGGGACAGGGACTGCACGTCAAACAAATTGCCAAATGTCTCCAAAGAGATGAATTAATTATCTGAATTAATGAATAAAATGAAGAGCAGGTTACAGAGTTGTTGATTGTCCACTGTCAACATTCTGGAACTCTTGATGTCATAATCGACTCTTCTATTACATCATGTTGGGTCCATATCTTATGTATCTTTGACAGTGAACAGTAAACCCAAATCACTTTTACAAAGCACAGCTGACCAGTTAGTAGTTTGACTTGTAATTTGTACTGCCTACTTTTGAAGGACAATTTCTTTCATCAAAATGGCACAGCTCGCCCAGAAAGGTGGGCTGTGCAACATGAAGATGTTCTTTTTGGCTGTTATTTTCTGTCTCCTATCGCCTGCTGCTACAAATGTGTTGGCTTCTTCGTCTTCGGACCAGAAGACTTTGATGCCAGTGAAGGACCACTCTGTTCGGAACAACCCTGACGCTACAAAAGAGACCAATTTTAAGACATTGCTGGAACAACTTGAGAGTTTACGGGTGAAAGACGATTCTTCTCCAGGTAATGTGGGCCAGTTGACAAAAGGATATTCCTCCAAAATTGCCAAGGACCCCTCGGAGCTTGTGGAGACCCTGATTTCTGTTCCAGAGCACAAGCCTTTGATGCCAGTGAAGGACCACCCTGTTCAGGACATCCCCAATGTTGCAAAACTGACCAAAATGGTGCAAGTGGACCAGATGCTGGAACAACTTGAGAGGGTGAAAGATGATACTTTCCCAGGTAAAACTAAAGTCCCCCAGAAAATTGTGGAGAAACTTATTCCTTATCTACTGGCTTACAAGCAAACAGCATTACATGGTGACGATGACGTCTTCAAAGAAAATGTTCAGGCTCCAGCTCCAAAAGCTCAGAAGAGCACCCTGAAGATCAAACCCAGAGTCAACATATTGACCGACCCTTCTTACTCCGAGCCACTTGTGAAGGTGAACCTGATTTTGGGGCTCTTTTTCTATGGCTTCATCGTAATAGTGGTTCTCTATGATGCTGTGAGAATCTCCAAGGAGGCTAGAATGAGATCTGATGCTATGGCCGCTGCCAGGCTGAAGAAAAGACAACCAGCCACCGATGAACCACAGACACTGGTGTCCAGAGTTCGGGAGAGCATATCTTCACACTTTGGTTTGAAACAGGCATCATCCACACCACAGTGTGCCCACATTTCTGACATGTCGGCAAAAGAGTTGCACAAGTCAAAGGAGTCAATCTCCACCAAGGACAAATCTGAAACGGTAAAGAGACCCGGAAAGAGTGCCGTCAGCCTGAGAGAGTGTGAGCCACCTCTGCCTAGCATCCCAGAGAACTTTCTTGTGCCTGACTCTGAGCCTGCCATCCAGGTGGCATTGAACCCATTCGACACCAAGCTAGCCGAAGTTGTATCTCACAATACTGAGGCATCCAACTACGAGGCAACCGAGAAGCCCTGCTACACACATTCCGGACTCACTGAGGTTTGTGTCGATTAAGACCGAGGACTACTTCTTAAACCAAGTGACATTGAATAAAAGCAGCAGATATTGAATCACCAAATGAGATCACATGGAGACTGCCACCTTTGAAGACTTATTTTTTCTGTTTGTAAATGAATATAATTACTTTAGAATAGTAATAAAAATATATTGCATTTAAAATGTATGTTTAAAGTCATTTTTGGGTATTTTGATTTGTTGTTGTACTGTTGTGTTGTAAATGAATAAGAATCATTATTTAATTGATAAAATTGATTTTTCGGAGAAAAAAAATTAGTTTAACAAATGATTCTTCTGTACTGTTGTATAGTTTTTTGCCAGTAGTTCTGAATATAGCCCTCACAAGCCCAAAGTGTCCCTGAAAATGTTGTGCTATGTCAGATATGTGCAGATACAGTGCTTTCAGAATGTATTCATAACACTTGACTCAATTCACATTTTGTTGTGTTACAGCCTGAATTCAAAATGGATTAAATATATTTTTTTCTCACTCATCTACACATAAGACCCCATAATGATAATGTGAAAACATGTTTTTTTGAAATTTTTGCACATTTATTGAAAATAAAATATACAATATCTAATTTACCTAAGTATTCACACCTCTAAGTCAATACATGTTATAATCCCCTTTGGCAGCAATTACAGCTGTGAGTCTTTCTGGGTAAGCCACTCAGAGTTTTGTACACCTCGATTGTACGATATTTGCCCATTATTATTAAAAAAAATCTTCAAGCTCCGTCAAATTGATTGTTGATCATTGATAGACAACCATTGTGAAGTCTTGCCATATATTTATTTATTCTTTTTTTTTTTTTTTGATCCATGTCATAGTGGTTTATAAGTCAGTATTTGTGAATTGGGTTGTGTTTTTCTGTGGATTCATGTTTATTGTATTGCTATTGAACTTTGACCATTGAAATCTGAGAGACCCTCAGATTAAGATAGAGTTGGGTGCACCCTAGTAAACTATAGGCAGGATATATGGCCGGTATCTAAGTCTATTGTACTATTGATGTATTTCATTCATATTGAGCTCATTGTACAAATTTCACATATCAATATTTCCTCAAGGTGATTCATTTTTTTTTGTAAGTATTTTTGTTTACAAAATACAAGCCGGCATTATTTTTCTAAATTATTCAGTTATGTGGTTTTCATTTCTCCCTACTGCTCCAGTAGTGAACCTAACTGGTCCAATAGAGTTTAAGCTTAAACATAGTGTTTAGCAATTGTTACAGAAGCAACTCCAGTATAGATTTGGCCTTGTGTTGTAGGTTATTGTCCTGCTGAAAGGTGAATTAATCTCCCAGTGTCTAACGGAACCAGGTTTTTCTCTAGGATTTTGCCTGTGCTTAGCTCCATTCCCTTTCTTTTTTATCCTGAAAAACTCCTCAGTCCTTAACTATTACAAGCATACCCATAACATGATGCAGCCACCACTATGCTTGAAAATATGGAGCGTGGTACTCAGTAATGTGCTGTATTGGATTTGCCCCAAATATAACGCTTGTATTAGGGACAAAAAGTTAATTGCTTTGCCACATGTTTTGCAGTATTACTTCAGTGCCTTGTTGCAAACAGGATGCATGTTCTGGAATATTTTTTATTCTGTACTGTCTTCCTTCTTTTCACTCTGTCAATTAGGTTAGTATTGTGGAGTAACTACAATGTTGTTGATCCATCCTCCATCACAGCCATTCAACTCTGTAACTGTTTTAAAGTCACCATTGGCCTCATGGTGAAATTCCTGAGCAGTTTACTTCCTCTCCAGCAGTGGTGTAAAGTAGTTAGGTAAAACTACTTTAAAGTACTACTTAAGGAGTTTTTGTGGGTATCTGTACATTACTATTGATATTTTTGAAACTTTTACTTTTACTTCACTACATTCCTAAAGAAAATAATGTACTTTTTACTCCATACATTTTCCCTGACCGCCAAAAGTACTTCTTACATTTTGTCAGGAAAATGATCCAATTCCCTGGTCATCCCTACAGCCTCTGATCTAGCGGACTCACTAAACACAAATGCTTTGTTTGTAAATTAATGTCAGAGTGTTGTAGTGTGCTCCTGGCTATCCGTAAATAAAACAATAAAATATAAATTGTGCTGGCTGGTTTGCATAATATAAGGAATTTGAAATTATTAATACTTTTACTTTTTATACTTAAGTACATTTGAGCAATTCCATTTACTTTTGACACTTAAGTATATTTGAAACCAAATACTTTTAGACTTTTGCTCATGTAGTATTTTACTGGGTGACTTTCAGTTTTACTTGAGTCATTTTCTATTAAGGTATCTTTACTTTTACTCAAGTATGAGTTTCCAGTACTTTTTCCACCACTGCTCTCCAGCAACTAAGTTAGGAAGGACGCCTGTATTTTGTAGTGTTGTTGTATTGATACACCATCTAAAGTGTCATTAATAACATCACCATGCTCAAAGGAATATTCAATGTCTGCTTTTTCTATTTTTACCCATCTAACAATAGGTGCCCTTCTTTGCGAGGCATTTGAAAACCTCCCTGGTCTTTGTGGTTGAATTTGTGCTTGAAATTCACTGCTCGACTGAGGGACCTTACAGATAATTGTATGTGTGGGGTACAGAGATGAGGTAGTATGTCACAGTTGTCGTCGGTGAAGGAGGACCAAAACGCAGCAGGTATGTGCAGGCTCATCTTGATGTTTATTTATTTTCAAAAATGAACGTAGAAAAATAACAAAAAAACACGAACGATCAACAAAAAACGTCTGGTAAGGCACAAGGCGAAACACAGAACAATCTCCCACAAAAGACAAACACACCCACATATATGGGACTCTCAATCAAAGGCAAATAGACAACACCTGCCTTCAATTGAGAGTCCCAACCCCAATGAATCCAAACATAGAAACAGACACACTAGACTCAACATAGAATTCATGAAACTCACCCAGTGCCCAAAACCCCGGAAATACTAAATCAAATGCCCTCCTAACTCATACAACACCCAGAACCACATAAAACAAATACCCTCTGCCACATCCTGACCAAACTACAATACTAATTAACCCTTATACTGGCCAGGACGTGACAGTATCCCCCCCTTAAAGGTGCTAACCCCGGAAGCACCTTAAAAACAAAAAAAACAACAACCCCAAACAACAACAAAAAATTCCCCCTTACTAAAGGGAGGGAAGGGAGGGTGGCTGCCGTCAACGACGGCACTGTGCTACACCCCCCCTCCCCAACCCACCTATATCAGGAGGTGGCTCCGGTTCTGGCCGTTTCAGGCAGTCGGGCCACTCTGGCAGTTCGGGGCAGTCTGGCCAGTCTGGCCGCTCGGGGCAGTCTGGCAGCTCGGTGCAGTCTATATATATATATTTTTTTTTTTATTTTTTTTATCTCACTCGAGTTGTGTTCTGATTATGATGGGGTGCCTGATGAATTTGCTATCAGAAAAGGGGTCACAGGCCCCAAAAGCTTGAGAACCCCTGATCTATAGCGCAAGCGCAAACCCATTAGCCAAGCCTGCATTGATCCAGCCTGCAGAAATACACATTAGGAGCACTTTGTTGCCCCAGGACATCCATCCATCCATCATACGGAGAAGAAATGTTTTTGCATGACGGAATATGAACTCTCCTCTACCTCTTCTGAACAGTGTCTCTTCTAATGCGGAGTGGACAGAAAGGACAAGATATAGATAACCTTCAGTCTCTTTCCATCAGTGTTTGCCGCTTATCAAATTTGTGATGAAGGGAGAAGATTGAACCTCAACCTCCAACTACCTACAGTGCCTTCAGAAAGTAGTCACAACCCTTAACTTATTCCACTTGTGACTCGTTTCAGGAAACTAAGCTTATGTCGCACGTCACTACTTCACAGGAGCACCATTTGAAAGTAAACTTTTTTTTTTAAGTTACCAAATGCATTTTTGGGCAGTAATACCTTCTGGAACATGTGAACTTTCATGTGCCTTAATAACAAACTTGTATGCCATCTGTAAATACAAATACAATTGTTAAATTACGAGCCTAGTTGGTTAAGCCACGGGGAAAAAGACAGCAACCTTCCAGCTAGCCATGATTGGCTGAGATATTGAGTGGGCTGGACATGCCGCGAAAGGAGTTCGGATTGGTCTGCCATGTAGCACGCTTCTGTCCATAACATGAGCTGGTCAGTAGGTTTTAGGTAATCCTTTCTAAAGCGGCTTTATTTAAAGATATCACGTAGTAGAACTGCTTAAGTGTTGCTCTCCACTTTCTGGAGGACCGAGTTGAGTATGATAGCTAAGGAGATGGAAAAAATTCTGGTGTTTGATTGCAAATATGCAGACAAGGCCAAAAAGAGAACAAACAAAGGCTGATGTATAAAACAAGTCTACGGATTACATCTTCAAACTAAGGGCAACCATGGAATCCGTGACAGAGAGAGAGAAGCGTCCATCCATGTACACGGGTAGGATAGTCTAGCTAGTTAGCTAGCTACATTTTCAGATGTGTGACCCGATTCAGAAAACTAGGCGTATGTCGTGGGTCACTACTTCACAGGAGAGCCGTTTTAATGTAAACTTTTTGGGCAGAAATGCCTTCTTAAACATGTGAACTTTCATGTGCCTTAATAACAAACTTATATGCCATCTGTGAATATGAATATAATTGTTAAATTACAAGCCTAGTTGGTTAAGCTCGAGAAAGACAGCAACCTTCCCGCTAGCCATGATTAGCCGAGATAATGAGCGGGCTGGACATGCCAGATGAGTTCGGATTGGTCACATAGCACGCTTCTGTCTTTTTGAGCTGACCAGTATGTGTAGGTAATCCTGTCTAACGCGGCTTTTGTTTTGTTTTATGTATCGCGTACTAAAAACTTAAAGACTCCACTATTCAAGTATCCATTTCAATAGAAAGTCACTGCAACAACTTTTTCATAGCACTCTCATTTGAGTGTGCCAGAGTGCAGAATAACTGACAAATTTACAAACGCTCAACGCCCGTTGAATATGGCCGGTGTCAGTAAAAAAGACCAACCAGCTCTGCTAGGGCAAGTAAATTGGTTAGAGTGAGCTGTTCTGTCTTTTGTGTCTGGAATTAGGCAGCAAGCTAGCCAACGTTAGCCAGTTAGCATGTGTGCTTGACTGCTGTTGTCAGGTCAGAAAGCTCGGATCAACCCTACTTTTTGGCCAGAGCGTCCAGTGTGCGCCCCGAAAGCGAAACGCTCTGAATTTACAAAAACGGCCAATCTGACAACACCCAGAACATACTCTGGCACTCCAGATTAAATTTACGAATACACCTGTAGTATAAACCAGCCTTTGGTCTTGAAATCTTTGGTTGTTTAGTACATAGCCTCACCTGAGGTAGTCATTCAAAAATCATGTCCATGCAACTTAGTATGTGACTTGTTTAGCAAATGTTCACTCCTGAACTTATTTAGGCTTACCATAACTAAGGGGTTGAATACTTATTGACCCAAGACATTTCAGCTTTTCATCTTTAATTAAAATTGTAAACATTTCCAAAAAACAATTCTACTTTGGGGTATTGTGTGTAGGCCAGTGAAAATAAATAAACAAATTCAAGCCATTTTAAATTCAGGATGTAACAACAAAATGTGGAAAAAGTCAAGGGGTGTGAATACTTTCTGAAGGCACTGTACTAAAAAGAGTCTCCAAGAAGAGTGAAAGTTTACTTCTTAAGACAATTTAAAAATGTTTCAATGTTTTCAGACCTTTGGCACCAACTTTACTCCACAGTTACCCCTAAGGGCAACGAATTGCTGTATAATGTTCAGGTAAGTGGCAAAATAAAGGAAACACTTGAGTAAATGAGGGATACAAATTATATTGAAAGCAGGTGCTTCCACACACGTGTGGTCCCTGAGTTAATTAAGCAATTAAAACATCCCATCAAGCTTAGGGTCATGTATAAAAAAGAAAGTGCCCAGGTGCCCATTATTGGGTCTACCATGGCTAGAAAAAGTTATCTTAGTGACTTTGAAAGAGGGGTCTCAAAGGAGCACAGCTGGTTTAAAGGGTGTGTGTGTGTGTCAGTCACCAAATCTCAACCTAATTAAAAACACTTATGGGAGATGAGTGTGAGCAAGACAAAGGAGATGATCGTGGACTGCAGGAAAAGGAGGGTCGAACAGGCCCTCATTAACATTGACAGGGCTGTAGTGGAGCGGGTAGAGTGTTAAGGTCTTTGGTGTTAAGGTCTTTGTAGCATGGTTTGAGATCCAAGCTGGTTGTTAAACTCTAGCTATGACTCATCCATAACTTTCAGTCAGTTCTCAACCCTCCCATAGACTATCTGCACATTGCAATTTTTAATCATTCAATAAATTGACAGGCACAAAACAATGGGCTTCAAACTGTTTCCAATGTCAGAGAACTACTCCTCTATGCCAGAGTGTGTGTGTGTGTGTGAGTCCTACAGTTCAGTGGTAAATGAGGGGGACTGGGTAGACAGAGGAGGATTCATTTTCTTGTCTCTAAAGAGAGCGGTACCACCAGGAGTCCTGGGGAAGCTTTCCATAAATGAAGGCCACCTTGTGTTTTTCCTGACTTCCAGGCTTCTTCCTTTTTGCCTTTTCACTTTTTTCCTTTCTTTAAAAAAATATATATCTATACACAAATTAAAACAGCATATATATATATATATCTCTTGTTCCATTAGCCAACGTTCCCAAAGTTCAGCCAACTGGCTGTCACCTGCAAAAGGCTCTAGGGGAAACTGATGATACTTCTAATTTAAATGGGCTTCTATTTTGAATGAGGGTGCGAGTAGAGAGAGTACTGTATTTTTTCACAAAAACATTAAACATCCACCATTGTCAAATAAATCAATGGTATTTTCTAAAAGAAAAAATTCAAGCAAACCTAAAAATTATTATTATTTTTTTTAAATGTAAGTGTTCCATCCTCAACCCATTTCTTGGCGAGGTGAGATTGTGTAGTATGGTCTGTAGTGGGTTGTTTTCTGGTTGGCGTTGCAGTTACTTACCAGTGGTCATATCGGTGAAAGGGCCTTGGAAACAGATCTCGTAATCCTTCATCAGCAGCTAGGGAGAGAGAGAGAGAGAGACGGGAGCTCAGTTTAGATTTTGTAAATTCAGGAGATAAGAACTTCCAGGTGGGGCACAGAGGCCCAAAGCAACGTCCAGGTCCTGTGGGACCATAACGTTCCATTGAAACCAGTGGAGCCAAGGTTGGAGGGATGGGGGGGGGGGGGGAAGGTTGGAGGGATGGGGGGGGGGGGGGGGAGGTTGGAGGGGGGGGGGGGGGGTCCACCCTGCCTATACAATGGTAGGGAAAACACTGTATTAAACCAAAAGCACTAACTGCTTTTGAATCCAGTATGGTGTCAAACAGAACATGGGGCCAAGAAAAGGCTCAAGCTGTACAGAATTCTCCATGGTAACATCCATGCTTTTGGTGAAGTGCACCGCCAGTCAGGCACATCGCTACTGTTTACTGTTAATTTAGGCCTATACATGGAAAAAAATATGTTCTAAATGGGTATCTCATGAAGTACTTCATTATCAATAGTTAACATTTGTCCAAACAATAAAAGTTATTTATAGCCAGTCAAGCCATATAAAGCGACAACACTGATTTCACATCAAAGCCTAGGCTAATATCCACGATTCGGTTGGATGGTACCGTTTTAGAAGATAAAGCTCCAACCTATTTGACTGAGAAACGCTCAATCTCAACACTTCGGTCTCCATCCATAATGATCGTTAGCCCGCGGTGGCGGTCTGATGAACAAACGTCTCGCTTACATATTTCTCAGACACCTAATGCCCTTCAGGTGGAATTAAAACAAGGACATGATAACACACACACACACACACACACACACACACACACACACACACACCCCCCCCTCCCTTTCAACCACCTCCCTACCACCCACCATGCCACTCACATCTTGCAATCAGCATTCTGGTGACAAACGCCTAGAATACCAATTTATCGGTTTGACTGTCTGTCTTGTTCGTCTGGCGACAGAGAGCGAATATGAACACGGCAGTCTGTCTGAAGCCATCAAGGTGGGGAGACTGTAATCGGGTCCTTCAAATAGGCCTGAAATTACTGGTTAATTCAATTAGGGGCCTCCTCAAAGCAGCCAATAATACCAACATGACATCAAGCCATTTCAAATTTTCCTCTTGAGTTGCAAAGATTCCTCTGATGCTGCTTTCAGGTCTGGCCCCAATCCAAAAGGAGACGAAAGCACCATGAGAAAATGGGTTGGACTTTTTAAAGCAGGACTAGGCGTGTACTCCAAGATGACATATCTAGTGGTTTGAAGCAGGAGATCAAAGGATCTGTTCAGCAAAACGTTTTTAAAAAGTAAAAGACTGCACACATCTTGTAATATGGGGGTGTATTAGTTTAAATGCAATATGGGGTAATGAGTTGTAATAGAATACCTAGGTGTACATCTGGGATGGAATAGTGCAGGTGTGATATGGGGTGTAGTATGTATTGTGGGGTGTAATAGTGAAGGTGTAACAGTACAGGTGTAAAACTTACACTTGTGTCCCCTGTGGTCCGTGCTCTCATGGGCCCTTGGTGATCATGTCCGTTCACAACGTCTCCTCGCACCTCAAATGACGTCTGCGGGGGTGACGAAGGGTTAAAATATTCTTAATAGGGAAGTCGGTAGTATCATTTGTCATTGAAATTAAAAAAAATATGGTTTTTTTTTTACGACCAAGACTTTGGAAAAATAAATTACCAGGACATTACCAAGAAAAATACAAATTAAAATCCATGCTTCACAAACAGAGATTAACTCAATGGGAAACATATGGAATATACTAGAATCTACTCTTGGAATATGACATGCAAGCAGAGAGTGTACCTCATTTAAGACTGTCCCTTGTTTGAAGCACTCGGAAATCCCTGTGGAGTATAGGAACAAAAATAATGCTTATATTCGGCAACACAAACAATCCCCATTTTCCTTGCTCTGTGTTACGTAAGAAACCTTCCATTCCCTGTGGTTTCACATTAACACTGGTTTCCCTAAATCTTTCTGTGGTGAGGTGACAAATTACAGTGACGGAACTCTGAACTCACACTGGAAGCTCACCACCCACTTCCTGCCTGCGATGCCCAGGAAGTACTTGAGCGTGCGCTCACACACCAGACCACCATCTGTGACGGACAGACAAACAAAAGGTAGGGTAGACGTGAGAAAACATACACATAGTACACACAAATCACAACGTCAATGAATGTCATCCATAGAGTTTCATAAAAATGGCCTCAAAACACTTCGTTAACCTCACCCAAAGAAATCACTGTTCACAAATACTTTGTTGCCATGTTGGGGTTTTGTGATTTGATGACAAGATTTTCAAAATGACAGTAAGATCATGAACTGAACTTGGAAAACCAGCAGTAAATGGCAGCGCAGAGCATCAAACCGGAAATCCATAGTCGTATTTTACAGTCACAGTGGAGTACGAGTCAGCATTCTGTGGGAAATGAATGCTTCACCGCATGTCATCCACAACCAGGTTAGAGAGACATCACCGGACTTCCTGACATACTTCGTCAATCTGCGTAATAAAGCTACACCTTTATGAATATGAAGTTACACTAGATATCAAGCATGCGGTGGTTGACAGTGCAGAGTAGACAGCTGACCCACGGCAATGAGCGCGTAGGCGAGAGCCCTGCTGTGATCTTAGAGATGGTGCCTGGAGCTTCCTGTCTGGTGGTTGGCCGCGCACACGCACACACACACACACTTTCCTATCAGTAACAGTCTTGTCATCGGTTAAGTCTGTCTCAATCCACAACCATCTGCAGTGCATTCGGGAAGTATTCAGAGACCTTCACTTTTTTCCACATTTTGTTACGTTACAGCCTTGTTCTAAAATGGATGAAATAGTTTTTCTCCTCATCAATCTACACATAATGCCCCATAATGACAAAGCAAAATATCACATTTACATAAGTATTCAGACCATTTACTCAGTACTTTGTTTTAGCACCTTTGGCAGCGATTACAGCCTAGAGTCTTCTTGGGTATGATGCTCGAAGCTTGGCACACTTGTATTTGGGGAGTTTCTCCCATTCTTCTTTGCAGATCCTCTCAAGCCCTGTTTGATCGGGTTCAAGTCCGGCCTCTGGCTGGGCCACGCAAGGACATTCAGAGACTTGTCCCGAAGCCACTCCTGCGTTGTCTTGGCTGTGGGCTTAGGGTTGTTGTCCTAATGTAAAGGTGAACCTTCTCCCCAGTTGGAGGTTGGAGAAGGTTTCCATCAAGGATCGCGCTGCACTTTTCTCCGTTCATCTTTCCCCTCGATCCTGACTAGTCTCCCAGTCCCTGCCCCTGAAAAACATCCCCACAGAATGATGCTGCCGCCACCATGCTTCACCGTAGGGCTGGTGCCAGGTTTCCTCCAGACGTGACGCTTGGCATTCAGGCCAAAGATCTCAATCTTGGTTTCATCAGACCAGAGAACCTTGTTTGTCATGGTCAGAGTCCTTTAGGTGCCTTTTGGCAAACTTCAAGCGGGCTGTCATGTGCCTTTTACTGAGGAGTGTCTTCCGTCTGGCCACTACCATAAAGACTGGTGGAGGGCTACAGAGATGATTGTCCTTCTGGAAGGTTCTCCTATTTCCACAGAGGAACTCTGGAGCTCTGTCAGAGTGACCATCGGGTTATTGGTCACCTCCCTGACCAATGCCCTTCTCCCCCGATTGCCCAGTTTGGCTGGGCGGCCAGCTCTAGAAAGAGTCTTAGTGGTTCTAAACTTATTCCATTTAAGAATAATGGAGGCCACTGTTCTTGGGGACTTTCAATGCTGCAGAAATGTTTTGGTACGCTTCCCCAGATCTGTGCCTTGACACAATCCTGTCTCGGAGCTCTACGGACAATTCCTTCGACCTCATGGCTTGGTTTTTGCTCCGACATGCACTATCAACTGTGGGACCTTATATAGACAGGTGTGTGCCTTTCCAAATCATAACCAATCAATTGAATTTACTACAGGTGGACTCCAACCAAGTTGTAGAAACATCAAGGATGATCAATGGAAACAGGATGCACCGGAGCTAAATTTTGAGTCTCATAGCAAAGGGTCAGAATACTTATGTAAATAAGGTTTCATTTAAAAAATATATATATATCTAAAAAATTATACATTTGCAACATTTTCTAAAAACCTGTTTTCACTTTGTCATTATGGGGTATTGTGTGTAGATTGATGATCATTTATTTATTTTTTTAATCCATTTTAGAATAAGGCTGTAACATAACAAAATGTGGAAAATGTGAAAGGGTCTGAATACTTTCCGAATACACTGTTAAGAAGTCACCACATTGAGTGCAACATGTCAAAGGCAGGGTTGTATCCATTAGTGCACATTGTAGCAAAACATTTTGCAACGGAAATCAAAAACAATTGTTTCTTAAGTAGAGGCAGTCCCTCCATGTTTCAGTCGTTTTTTTTTTATTTGGTGCCTAATGAATACTACCTAGGTGTGGAATTCTAAATGTCAGTTTTAGTCTAATGACCATGGTGAGAACTCTTTCTCGCACACAGACTCAAACTTTCCTCCTCCTACTCAACCTTTCACTTCCCCCGAAAGATCAAGAACCTGCACACTTTCATTTGGCAGTTGCCGGGGTAACGGCTGCCATTAACGTGGCTTCCTTAACGCGCTCTTCAGCTAATGTTGTGCTTTGGAGGAGGCGGCTTTGAAATCCAAAGAATCCATCAGAGAGCGCAATTAAGGCTTGAAGACTGTGTGTGTGTGTGTAGAGGGCTGTGTGTTTGTGTTAGGGATGGGAATTGCCAGAGAACTGATACAATATTATCACAATACTTAAAAGTATTCACACCCCTTGACATTTTCCACATTTTGTTGTGTTACCGCCTGAATTTAAAATGGCTTAAATTGCGATTTTTTTGTTGTTGTCACTGGCCTAAACACAATACACCACAATATCAAAGTGGAATGATGTTTTTCAAAATGTTTACAAATTAATAAACAAATAAAAAGCTGAAATGTATTGAGTTAATAAGTATTCAACCCCTTTGTTATGGCATAAATAAGTTCAGGAGTAAATATTTGCTCATATTGAGTTGCATGGACTGCAATGAGAGTGTTTAACATGATTTTTGAATGACTGCCTCGTCTCTGTACTCCACACATACAGAAAAGTGTAAGGTCCCTCAGTCGAGCAGTGAATTTCATCCACAAAGACCAGGGAGGTTTTCCAATGCCTTGCAAAGAAGGGCACCTATTGGTAGATGGGTAAAAATAGAAAAAGCAAACATTGAATATCCCTTTGAGCATGGTGAAGTAATCCCATGCCGTCCATGGGAGGGGTGCGTCACTTGAGTGGGTTGAGTCACTGACGTGGTCTTCCTGTCTGGGTTGGCGCCCCCCCCTTGGGTTGTGCCATGGCGGAGATCTTTGTGGGCTATACTCGGCCTTGTCTTCGCACGGTAAGTTGGTGGTTGTAGACATCCCTCTAGTGGTGTGGGGGCTGTGCTTTGGCAAAGTGGGTGGGGTTATATCCTGCCTGTTTGGCCCTGTCCGGGGGTATCATCAGATGGGGCCACAGTGTCTTCTGATCCCTCCTGTCTCAGCCTCCAGTATTTATGCTGCAGTAGTTTATGTGTCGGGGGGCTAGGGTCAGTCTGTTACATCTGGAGTATTCTCTTGTCTTATCCGGTGTCCTGTGTGAATTTAAATATGCTCTCTCTAATTCTCTCTTTCTTTCTCTCGGAGGACCTGAGCCCTAGGACCATGCCTCAGGACTACCTGGCATGATGACTCCTTGCTGTCCCCAGTCCACCTGGCCATGCTGCTGCTCCAGTTTCAACTGTTCTGCCTGCGGCTACGGAACCCTGACCCGTTCACCGGACGTGCTTGTTACACCCTCGACAACTACTATGATTATTATTATTTGACCATGCTGGTCATTTATGAACATTTTAACATCTTGACCATGTTCTGTTATAATATCCACCCGGCACAGCCAGAAGAGGACTGGCCACCCCTCATAGCCTGGTTCCTCTCTAGGTTTCTTCCTAGGTTTTTGGCCTTTCTAGGGAGTTTTTCCTAGGGAGTTTTTCCTAGCCACCGTGCTTCTTTCACATGCATTGCTTGCCGTTTGGGGTTTTAGGCTGGGTTTCTGTACAGCACTTTGAGATTTCAGCTGATGTACGAAGGGCTATATAATTACATTTGATTTGATTTAATTAAGTGCCTTCAGAATGTACTCATACCCCTTGACTTATTCTGCAGTGTCACAGCTAAAATTCAAAATGGATCAAATATATGTTTGTTTTTTTATCACCCATCTACACACAATACCCCATAATGACAAAGTGAAAACCTTTTAGAAATTGTTGAAAATGTATTGAAAACGAAAGAGAAACATCGAATTTACATAAGTATTCACACCCATGAGTCATTAAAGTTTGAGCCACCTTTTGGCAGCGATTACAGCTGAGAGTCTTTCTGGGTAAGTCTCTAAATGCTTTGCATACCTGGAATTGCCCATTTATTATTTTCAAAATTCTTCAAGCTCTGTCAAGTTGGTTGTTGATCATTGCTAGACAACCATTTTCAGGTCTTGCCATAGTTTTTCAAGTAGATATAAGTCAAAACTAACTCAGCCACTCAGGAACATTCAATGTCTTCTTGGTAAGCAACACCAGTGTAGATTTGGCCTTGTGTTTTAGGTTATTGTCCTGCTGAAAGATGAATTCATCTCCCAGTGTCTGGTGGAAAGCAGACAGAACCAGGTTTTCCTCTAGGATTTTTCCTATGCTTAGCTCCAGTTTGATTATTTTTTATCCTGAAAAACTCCCCAGTCATTAACAAATTACAAGCATAACTATAACATGATGCAGCCACCACTACGTTTGAAAATATGGAGAGTGGTACTCAGTAATATGTTGTATTTTCCGCAAATATAACACTTTGTATTCGGGACAAAAACAGAATTGCTTTGCCACATTTTTTGCAATATTTTCTTTAGTGCCTTACTGCAAACAGGATGCATGTTTTGGAATATTTGTTT
This sequence comes from Salmo trutta, assembly GCF_901001165.1. Taxonomy (NCBI): domain Eukaryota; kingdom Metazoa; phylum Chordata; class Actinopteri; order Salmoniformes; family Salmonidae; genus Salmo; species Salmo trutta. The sequence continues at coordinate 65,144,513 of NC_042958.1, read as the reverse complement.
TTCCTATACAGGCTTCCTTCTTAGCACTCTGTCAATTAGGTTAGTATTGTGAAGTAATTACAACGTTGTTGATCCACCCTCAGTTTCTCCTATAAAATCCATTAAAACTAACGGTTTTAAATATAACGCTTTGTACGCAGGACATAAAGTCAATTTCATTGCCACATTTTTTGCAGTATTACTTGTGCCTTATTGCAAACCGGATGCATGTTTTGGAATATTTTTATTCTGTACAAACTTCCTTTTCACTATGTCATTTAGGTTAGTATTGTGGAATAGCTACAATGTAGTTGATCCATCCTCAGTTTTCTATCACAGCCGTTAAACTGTTTAAAGTCACCATTGGCCTCATGGTGAAATCCCTGAGCAGTTTCCTTCCTCTCCGGCAACTGAGTTAGGAAGGACGCCTGTATCTTTGTGGTGACTGGGTGTATTGATACATCATCCAAAGTGTAATTAATAACTTCACCATGCTCAAAGGAATATTCAATGCCGTTTGTTTTTACCCATCTAACAATAGGTGCCCTTTGCAAGGCATGGGAAAACCTCCCTGGTCTTTGTGGTTGAATCTGTGTTTTAAATTCACTGCTCGACTGAGGGACCTTACAGATAATTGTATGTGTGGGGCACAGAGATGAGGTAATCATTTAAAAATCCTGTTAAACACTATTATTGCACAGAGAGTGAGTCCATGCAACTTGTCAGCACATTTTTACTACTGATCTTATTTAGGCTTGCCATAGCAAAGGGGTTGAATACTTATTTACTCAAGACAATTAATTTATAAAAACATACCGTACCAGTCAAGAGTTTGGGCATACCTCATTCAAGGGTTTTTCTTCATTTTTACTAATTTTCTACATTGTAGCATAATAGTGAATCAAAACTATGAAATAGTAAGTGTGAGTAAGGTTGTCCTCCAGAATCACCCAACCTCTACCCAATTGAGATGGCTGGGATGAGTTGGACCGCAGAGTGAAAGAAAAGCAGTCAACAACTGCTTAGCATATGTGGAAACTCCTTCAAGACTGTTGGAAAAGCATTCCAGGTGAAGCTGGTTGACAGAATGCTAAGCATGTGCAAAGCTGTCAAGGCAAAGGGTGGTGGCTACTTTGTAGAATCAAAAATATATATTGTAATGTTTAACACTTTTGGCTACTACATGATTCCATGTGTGTTATTTCATAGTTTTGATGTCTTCACTATTATTCTACAATGTAGAAAATAGTCCAAAATAAAGAAAAGCCCTTGAATGAGTAAGTGTGTCCAAACTTTTGACTGGTACTGTAATTCCACTTCGACATTATGGGGTATTGTGTGTAGGCCAGTCACACACATTCTACATTTAAATCAATTGTAAATTCAGGCTGTAACACAACAAAATGTTGAAAAAGTCAAGGGGTGTGAATACTTTCTGAAGGCACTGTAGCTAGTACCTACTGGCTAAAACTTGACATTTACAGATACTGATGGTGGCCTAGTGGTTAGAGCGTTGGACTAGTAACCGAAAGGTTGCAAGATCAAATACCTGAGCTGACAATGTAAAAACCTATCGTTCTGAACAAGGCAGTTAACCCACTGTTCCTAGGCCGTCATTGAAAATAAGAATTTGTTCTTAACTGACTTGCCTAGTTAAATAAAGGTAAAATAAAAAGCTTGTAGGCCTAATGTGTATTGTGGAGTTTATACAATAAATCCTTTGTCCTCCCTGTGTTGTACACTTCCCAAACAATATAATCAAGAAGTATTGTTAAGGAAACTGTCCACTGGCACTCAGACAAGGATGCATAAATACAGTGGAACATAATGTAGGCCTACCTGTTACAACTGACCCGTGTTCCATTCAGCCGTGGCCTCCACCAAGGCACTGAGCGCTAAATGCCACAAAACCATGCTATTATACACACTCCGAAAGCTCGGATCTCCCTCTTTCAAAAGTGCTTTTAGAATAATATTCAAAATGTATTTTGCATCAAATGTACATAAATAATTAGCACACACGTCAAAGTGTAGGTGATATGCGAATTAGCTTACAGCTTCTCATGTCTACACCCATGCTGAAATGGAGATGCCTGAAAATGTAGCCAACTTTAATTAGACGTTTGATTACATAAATATAGGCTAAACGCCAGTCATGTTTGATAAATATAATGAAGGACAAACGTTAACGTCTAAAAAGGCTTGATTCTGTCGGCATACTTAAGGCACGGTTCATTCACATAGGAGAGAAATGGCAGTGCCTGTTGCGCACCGCCCATTGGAATCAGAGTTGAGGCGATCAGCATTTTGAAACACTTTAACCATAAACTTAATTGTTTGTCATTTTATAAAGGCACGTCTATCTTATCTTGTTTCAAAGTAGTCTAGCCAAAAAACCGACCATTGAAATGTTGAGGTAATTATTACTGCCGTGAGCGTATTTCTGCGGTTATAATGTGAAGAAATAAGATTATCAACATTTTTAAGCTAAACGTTCTGATCGGTTGCATCAGCCTCATTGCTTTTTTATGTTTATTTTGGATTTACAGTGGTTGCATGAATTTGGGATCTACCGTCCCACAACTGTCCCAGAATCTGTTTTGAACTGTGCAAGACATTTTTTCTATTGTCTCCGGGACGACTAGATGCCCTTAATTTCAAGCCGCCTCGAGATAAATATTTATTTCTCGCACAGAACGACAAGCTGAGCAATAGAGTAGGTAACCTATTCTATGGGGGAACAGTAGATTGACATAGGCCAGTGATTTTGCTGTACGTTTCTCGTCTTGTTGGCTGAGGAGAGATAAATGTGGACAGTTTTTCTATCATCTTCAAAGTGTGCCTCGGAATTCCATAAGAAGGACGCACACCGTTGTATTCCCGATGTGTCGGTCTTCACTTGTACTTCGGAGCTGTGAGAAGGAGCTGATCACGTGACCGGCATTGGCTAATAAGAATTGAGATCTGAGAAAGCCATGTGAGTGAGAGGTGCTTCTGAGCACGGCGATTGGTAGCCAGGGGAAGGGAATTATAACTATTATATTCAGCCGAAGGGCGCAACGGCCACAAGGCATGGCTTTTTGGTGGGGGGCATTATGGACACACAAGGGGGAATCAAAGGCCATGCTGCCGTGAAATTCGCGGCCTGGACCTACCCGAATTAGTCCAAAAATAAATACTTCTTTAATTTTCTGTAGGGAAAGGTTACTCCACACTAACCTGTGTTCATGATGACATGGGTGGTCTCGGACGTCACTTGTGAACACACACTGCCTCCCATCCTCTTGGCAAACTTTTTCACCATCGACTGGAGAGAAAGTGGAAAAATCTGTCATCAGTAAGCAAACTCGAGACTCAAGTGCCACAGAAGTACAACCAGTATCTTATAAGGTAGATTAAAGTTATATTAAAGCCTAATAACATCAATTATTTTCACACATTAAACACCTGGAACGTGTGAATTGACATACTAGGATGTGTCACAGAAACATTTACCTGTTCAGGTGCACTGAGTCCTGATGCTACCAGCACCAACTTGACCCCAGCGGGTTCCCGCAGTGGAGTGTGTGTTGATGGGGGTGTGTTGGCAGGCTGGATGAACCCCGGAGTATCCTGGACCTCCAGCCCAGCTGAGGGAGCCTTGGTCCCGCTGTGCACTCTGACCACTGACGACACCTGGTTGGGCCTCGCTCTCATGCTGCTCCTTAGGCTCCGTCCTGACTGTCTGCCAAGCCGCCCTGCTGATATAGACACGCAAATACATTCATATACTACAAAATAACACTAATCAATCGAAACCGTGAACTAACAAACATGTAATACTACTATGGACGTGTACAAAACAGATTTGCTATGACCTCCATACGGCAACGACGGTACAGGGACAAAGTAGAGTCGCAATTCACCGGCTCAGACACAATCACGGATTATAAAGGGAAAGCCAGCCATGTCACGGACACCGTCGCCTCGTTCCCGGACAAGCTAAACACCTACTTCGCCTGCTTCCAGGAAAAACAACACCTAGCCGCCGACGTGGGCTCCCGCCGCTCACGAGGACTATATGTGCTCCCGATCTCCATGGCCGACGTGAGTAAGGAGTTCAAGTGCGTTAACCCTCACTAGGTTGTCAGCCCAGAAAGCATCCCAAATCGCATCATCAGAGCATGTGCAGACCAGCTGGCCGGTGTGTTTATGGGACATAGTCAATCTCTCCCTATCCCAGTCTGTTGCCCCACTTCAAAATGTCCACTAGTGATGCACCGATATGACATTTTTGTCCAATACCAATATCCAATATTATCCTTGCAAAAAAAACTATACTGATACCCCATATTTAAAATTTTAGCAGCCTTTTAAGCATTCTAGTACAGTTAAATAGTTAACACCCACACGAACGCAGCAGTCTAAGGCACTGCATTTCAGTGCAAGAGGCATCACTACAGTCCCTGGTTTGAATCCAGGCTGTATCACATCCGGCCGTGATTGGGAGTCCCATAGGGCGGCGCACAATTGGCCCAGCGTCGTCCGGGTTTGGTCGGGGCAGGCTGTCATTGTAAATAAGAATTTATTCTTAACTGACTTACCTAGTTAAATAAAGGTTACACGCGCACACACACTGACCAAAAAGTTATTTTGTTGGCATTTACGTATGTCCCCATTACCAGTAAAATATAATTAAAACCAATTTCTTTCACTGTTTCGTTGTTCACTTGTTCATTCTCAACCAGGATTTCTATGGAATGCCGTTTGGGTCTTGCGTGTCAAATAACACACTATTTGGCGTGTCAAATAACACACTATTTGGCGTGTCAAATAACACATAACACGTTATATAGGTATGCACGTCAGCTTTGACATTGGTTTTGCACATCGGTGTTAAACTTGATACATTCACCAATATATATCGTGCATCCCTAAACATAAGCATTTCGCTGCACCTGCGATAAAATCTGCAAAACTGTACGCGACAAATAAACTTTGATTTGATGCAAGTTCATGGCAACACACAAACACTCTTAGATTAAGACAGAGATGAGTATTCTCTATACTACTATGGCTTTTGACTCTGTATTTTCTCGCCTCCTTCTCAAAACGCATTGGAGAAAAATTTGGGAAGGACCTTGGACCTTCTCCAAAAAGATTTTTGGTCTTATTAGTCTAATGTCATTGTAGTAGCCACTGGATCCGTGGACTTACCCCCAGTCCCTCCAGGTCCCTCATGTTGGGTGCGGCAGGGCGCGGTGGGGGTGGGCCCAAGGCCCTCACAGTCTCCAAGACCAGGGGGCGGTGAGGCTGCATTTCCCCCAATGTTTTGGGCACTTTCCCTAGGGGAAAAGAAGAGAGAACATCAGACTATGTGGAAAGTTTTTGGGAAAGAGCAGCCACAGCAAAGAACCACAAGGAAGAGACATTGACAGATATACATTTAATTAATACAATTGTGATTGACAGTCATGACTAAAAGCTTAACCCTTGTGATTAAAAATGGAATATAACCTAGTGAAGCAAGATACAATTGCTTTTCTTGTTCTTGGTTTGGTGAATCAAAAAATATGCAATAGAAACTTACTCAGGGACATTTTGATCAGGATAAGGTAATGCAGCAACTTGACAGAACTCCTGTATTTAAATGACTAGTGGCTAGATGATAGAGGTCCCAGGTAAAAGACGCCCAAAACGTCATTGCAACCCATTCCTTACAATTTCACCAATGTCTCCAGACATGCACAGTAAAATAGAGGCCAGCAAAACTTGTCTCATATGATCCCAGTCTCTCCTCTTTCCCCCCTCATCCCTCTTTCAGGGCCGGCCCTAGCCTTTTGGTGAGGTGAAATTAGATTTTGTTGGAGGGGCCCATTTAAGTAGCCCCCCTCTTGTATGATCTAAAGTAAATTTGCTGCAATTCTACACATTTTGCCATGGGGAGTAGAGGAAATGTTGCAGTTTTAAAGCAAGCTTTATGCAATTCTACAAATTTTGCCAGGGGCGGAGAGAAGGTTAGCAATTTTATAACAAATTTCATGAAATTCTACTCATTTTGCCATGGGGCAGAGAGAACATTTTTTCATTTTATACAGCTAATTTCCTGCAATTCTACCCATTTTGCCATTGGGTGGAGAGAAATGTTTGCTGTTTTAAAGCTAATGTCCTGCAATTCTACACATTTTGCCAAGACTTATGCCAAGTTAATGATATCGGAGTTAGAGTGACTAACAAAATCAATGGGAGCCCGCTGGAGGTCAGGGCCCCTGGGCAAATGCCTGGTCAGGATGTGGCCATGATTACTGCAAGTTTAAATAGCTGGCTAGACTAACTTAGCAATCTAAAAATTGCTAGCTGACATGGCTAATTGTGTTACTGTCATAAGAGGAAACACTGCTGATACAAAACCACATTTTGAAGTTGCACCTTGTGTATTCTTCTATTCTAACTCTCAACAGTAAGTTGAGATCCTGACTGAGTTCAGAAAAAAATTGCTTTTATTGAGTCTGGGGCCCCCTAATGGCCGGGGGCCCTAAGCGACTGCTTATTAGGCTTATGCCTGGAGCCGGCCCTGCTCTCTCCCTCCCCCAGAGGACAGCACTTAGAACCCTGGAGATGAGTAAGGAGGGAGAGATAGGGAGATGCAGTCAAGCGGGAGAGATAAATTACTGTGGCAACCCAAGTTTCCCTCTAAGTGCTCCAAATGACAAATAAGATGCAGCCGCTAATTACTTTTTGATTCTCCGCAGCATAAGCAGATTCCGGCTTCATTAGGGAGATTATCCGCCTGTCCTCCGAGATGCATCACCCTCTATCCAAAAAACTGCACCAGGCAGACGCTGAGCTAGCTAAAACAAAGATACTCGCTAACACAAGCTAACTTTCTTGGACTTTCCCCTCAGTCACGGGTTGAGGGAAAGAGCAATTACATGGCAAACACTTAAAATTATTGGTTAGTTGAGGATGAAATTCATGCCCTGAAAATGGCTCTGAAGCTGATATAGGTCCCCACTCTGGTTGAAATGAGCATATACTGCCCGAAGGTTACAGCCAACGACACCCACCCCCCTCCATCAGTCGCGCCTCAATAAGTCGCAGATTCAGATAACTTGCTGTTGTGGTGATGGTAAGTAAGTAAGTAAGCAGCTGGCAATAATAGTGCTCCCATCTCATGCTGTGAATAGAAAGTCAACTTCATCTAAGTGCGATTTCCTACATTCTAAACTCGGTGGGGGACGACCCTGTTTTCTGTTGCACTGAGTTCAATTAAAAACGCCCAAATTAGGATTTTTCTAATTGCACAGCCTTAATTTGTGCTACTATGCGATAACACTTATATTTTTCAATAACTCCCACATATTTTATGAAGTAGTAAGCAAAACCTAACCAACAGCACCGGGTTATCAAAGTGATTGTGTAGTGAAGCGTTGAATCGGTCATAATTTCATGAAGTCTGTTGTTAATGTGTGGTGCCTTGTTAACCTCTGGCTTTGCTCACCTGCTGGCAGATCTCTTCCTGGTGCCCTGGCCACACGGCAGGGTCGTCTGGAGATCAAGGCCTGCGGAGACTAAACAAACAAAACCAACAAATTCAGGTCAGCTGCCATTCGAAAGCAGACAGCTTTCAAACAACACTGTCAACCAGTCCCCTGCTCGTATTTCTTAAAGGTATACCGAACTGAAACCATCTCCTATTCTACAGGACAGACAATTTCCTCTTCTGTACAATACATTTCTATCTGATCGGTCGGTTATGTTGCACCTTCCTGAACAAAGCCCAGTTCTGTACCTGTGGACCTGTCTGGTTGAAGCAGCGCTGGGGGATATGGGGCCCCGGGGTTAACTTTGGCCTCAGTGGGCTCCTGCTCCTTCTCCTGGAGCGCTTCAGACACCAACGCCATCATTCTCTCCAGCCTTCGCAGCTCCTCCTGCATCGCAACCTTTTGCTGAAGGTGAGAAAGGGAGAGCGAGAGAGAGATACATAACTATAGATGAGCGAAGCAGAATGAGGAAAAATATATACAGCAATTGAAAGGGAGAAAATGTCTGATAAAATTGGTGGAGCGCCTGCTTAGTCAGTATGTGTGTACGTACACTACATGACAAAAAGTATGTGGACACCTGCTCGTCGTACATCTCATTCCTAAATCATGGGTATTAATATGGAGTTGGTCCCCCTGTGCTGCTATAACAGCCTCCACTCTTCTGGGAAGGCTTTCCACTAGATGTTGGAACATTGCTGTAGGGACTTGCTTCCATTCAGCCACAAGAGTATTAGTGAGGTCGGGCACTGATGTTGGGCGATTAGGCCTGGCTCGCGGTCGGCATTCCAATTCATCCCAAAGGTGTTCGATGGGGTTGAGGTCCAGGCACTGTGCAGCTCAGTCAAGTTCTTCCACACCGACCTCGACAAACCATTTCTGTATGGTCCTCGCTTTGTGCACGAGGGCATTGTCATGCTGAAACAGGAAAGGGGCTTGCCACATAGTTGGAAGCACAGAATCGTCTAGAATGTCACTGTATGCTGTAGCATTAAGACTTCCCTTCGTTGGAACTAAGGGGCCTAGCCAAAACTATGAAAAATAGCCCCAGACCATTATTCCTCCGACACTAAACTTTACAGTTGGCACTATGCAGTTGGGCAGGTAGCATTCTCCTGGCATCCGCCAAACCCAGATTTGTCCATCGGACTGCCAGATGGTGAAGCGTGATTGATCACTCCAGAGAACGCGTTTCCACTGCTCCAGAGTCCAATGGCGACGAACTTTACACCACTCCAGCCGACGCTTGGCATTGTGCATGGTGATGTTAGGCTTGTGTGCAGCTGCTCGGCCATGGAAACCCATTTCATGAAGCTCCCGACGAAGGGTTATTGTGCTGACGTTGCTTCCAGAGGCAGTTTGGAACTCTGTAGTGAGTGTTGCAACCGAGGAAAGACGATTGTTACGTGCTCGCACTCGTCTGTGAGCTTGTATTGCCTACCACTTTGTGGCTGAGCCGTTGTTGCTCCTAGACATTGCCACTTCACAATAACACCACTTACAGTTGACCGGGGCAGCTCTAGCAAGGCAGAAATTTGACGAACTGACTTGTTGGAAAGGTGGCATCATATGACGGTGCCACATTGAAAGTCACTGAGCTCTTCAGTATGGGCCATTCTACTGCCAGTGTTTGTCTATGGAGATTGCATGGCGGTGTGCTTGATTTTATACACTTGTCAGCAACTTGTGCGGCTGAAATAACCAAATCCACTCATTTGAAGGGGTGTCCACATACTTCTGTGTGTGTGTGTGTGTGTGTGTGTGTGTGTGTGTGTGTGTGTGTATATATATATATATATATATATGTATGTATATAGTGTGTGTGTGTGTGAGAAAGTTCTAACGCATGGGTCGCCTTTACGCTGATACGGGTAAACAATAGAAAACGTCCATCAACTAGGAGAGGATGGCGCTAGGCATGTCATTCGACTGGTGGTGACAGAACCAAACATTAAAAGATGTATTTTCTGCCATGCAGCATTACTGGAGTTGGCAGCGGAAACTTGCTTGAAGCGCTGAACACTTCTTCAAAAAGAGGTAGAGAGAGAAGGATGGAGAGGGGGAAGACAGAGACAGACCAAGAGGTAAAAAAGTGAGGGAGAACACACACACACAGACACACACACTCAAAGAGAGATGGAGATAAAGAAACAGAGAGAGAGAGAGAAAGAGAGAGAGAGAGAGAGAGAGAGAGAGAGAGAGAGAGAGAGAGAGAGAGAGAGAGAGAGAGAGTAAGTTGGGGTGTAGTCATTTGTCTGAGGGGAAGACCTAGGGTTCAACGGTTCAGGGCAGATATGGAAGACACCCAGCCCCAAAAGGCTTGCAGCCATGCCCCCTAGATGTGTCAGGGCTTTGGCTAAGCTCATTACTCACTGGCCATGACTGAGCATTGAGCCAGAACCATGCAGACCCAGAATGACTACTGGTGAGTGAATCCTCTATGGAGACCAAGAGATGGGATGTATGATATTATTTTCTAAATCGGAGTAACATATACTGTAGGTAGTCAGCATGTAAAAATCACCAAACACATGCGCACAGGCAAGCGTGCATTGGACGCTCGTAGACACAGACACACACTTGTCAGTGAGACCCAATCCTCAACTGGCTGTACAGCTGTGAATAAACTCCTCTCCGCTGCCTAAAACCACATAAACCAAACTCCCAATCAAATACAGCAGACAAAGTAGGAGTGCATGAAGATGGATGGGGCAGAAAACGAGAATCATCTCCTCGGCCGCGTTTCCTCAAACTTTAATGAAATGCAATTTAGAAAGGTGCTGAGGGGGACATTCCTTACTCGTCCATGTAGTCTGTCTTCCAAGCACTGACAAGCTTGGTGAAGAAAAAATAAATATATGCAACGTCTGCCATCTATTGGTCATGGCGTGCCAATGCAGCGCAAACTACTACTGCTTGTGATATAGAGGGCCATATTTACATTTGAAAATCATAGCTACATATGTACCAAAGATGGGTGTGACACGTGTTGAGTATTAAATTACCTGGAAAATATTGGCAAAAATGCAGAGAAAACATTTATGCTTAGCTGAGATTTAGATATATTAAAAAAAAACTACATCACTACCCCGTGTGAGATTTACACACTAGTGTTTCCTTTTATTAAATAATAAATCAAAGTTATAACTACCGTCTAGTAATATATGAAATAACAGGGCGAAGAATAAATACCCTTACCTGAGTGGCAATACACTCGCTTGAAAATTGTGATGATTCCTGTGTCAGGCCAGTGTCACCTGCCATTCCTTCAGCTGAAAGATCAGAAACATTTGAAAATGCATTTGCGCATTTCATGTTTCAGTCGCAGTTCAATCACAGGTAATAAGATTAATATAATAAGGCCTCAAATTTACTCACCTTCTTCTGGTGTTCCAAACAGGTCCACAGATACCTGACTGGTGGTGACCCATTCGGGACTGGGGCACATGAGAGGACTGCTCTCTCGCTGCCCATCTTCAGCTGCAGCACAGGTACCATCACCAGCCTCCCTGTAGCTTCCTTGGTCCCTGGCATGGTCTTTGAGCAATGTGACGGATTCCTCCTCCTCCTCCTCCTCCTCAGCGGTTGGTGGACAAGCCGAAGATCTGAAAATTTGCGCAAGGGAAGGCAGTTCCTCTTCCTCTCCACTGCAGTCGGACTCTGAGGAAGACTCCAGTCTCTGAGCCATCCTCCGCTTTAGGGTGCACTTGATGGGAGAGTGCAAGCTGACCACACCACTTCCTTTAGTCCTCTCTGCCTCTTGGATAACTACTGATTGGAAAATTGGAAGGTCATCTGGAGTTAAGGAGGACTCTGTATTGGCCATGTTTCCAGTCATGTTCTCTGGCCACGTTTTGTTTGGCTCCACTGCCGTCTCTGATCCAACACCGTGGCTACTCTCCAGTTCTGTTGGACTTTTCCTCATGCTGCCCTCCACTTTGTATGGCTGCTGATCTTTAGGGACTCTAAGTTGCTTTGAAGCTACAGGTGTCGGATGTGGTAGATCTTCCTTAGAGGCGCTAAAAGCTGGAAAGAGCAGACCAGAACCCACAGCTTGGTGGGGAGATTCCATTTGGCTTTTTGTGACTTTGTTGGGACTGAGGGCACTTTTTGAGCTGTTGCCAGAAAGCCTGGACAGAATCTGTTTCTGGGTCTTCCCATTGGTATCAGGGTTCGAAGACTTCACTAAATCCTGAGGTGGTCTGGTAAGAATGGATTTTCTGAGCCTTTTACAATTCCTCTGCGCTTTTTCTTGTGAAATATTGTTGGGGGAACTTGAAGGTGGGCTCAAATCACTACAGCAAGAATTTTCAAATATTGTCCTTTTCTCAGATTCCTGTTAGACTGTGGGACACTCCGTTGTCCTTGAAAATCCCTGCCCATTTCCTGCTTCCATATCTGTGCCGACATGTTTGTTCTCTTGAGTCTTTGTAAGAGTTGTATTTTCCTTGTTGGACCAGAAGGTACTCCTCTTGATATTTGGACTACCAAGGTGGAAGGACTTCCTTTTGGTGGCTTTGAAGCTCTTCACCAGTTGCTCAGTGTCCAGCTCACTGTCATTCCTGTCATCCTCCTCCAGATCAATGCATTTGGCCTGGCTGGCTGACGTCTCTTGTGGTACATTTGATCTCAAGTCATCGAATGGTTTGATAACCGGATTACTTTGGTTTACACTCTCAGGCACGGCACATGAGACACTTGCCTCTGGGGTACTAATTGAACTTGGTACCATAGTCACTGAACAAGCAATATCAGCATGACAAGGACTTCCTGTACGTGGGATTTCAACAATAGACTCCTCAATTGGGTTCACTTTCTGTGCCTCAATCATTTCACCGGATCTTTTCTCGCTAGAGTCCAAGTTCTCAATACCTCCCATTTCTTCATCTAAAACACATCCGTTTTTCCTTACAGACTTTTCTGTATTTTGGTTCTGCAAACAAGTCACATTATCCCTGTCAGTGTTGGCTTTCGCCTCCTCTGATTGCTGCATCTTGTTGCAGTCTGAATCAAGAACGACAACCTTTGTGGATGTTGCAGTGCCGATCTTCTTGTTACTCCCTTGTACTTCCTCTGTGAAGAGCTGAAGCCTCCGACTCCTCCTGGTTCTCCTCATGATCGGGCTTCCTGGGTCCTCACTGCTAGGGTAACTCTCAATCTGAACCTCGGTCTGGCCTGACGGTCTGCTCTTAGGTATCTTAGGGTCACTTCCACCCTCTCCGACACCCACAAGGACTAAGGATTTGGCTGCCTTGTTCTTCTCCACCTTGATGTTTTCCCCTTTTTTCTTAGCAGGCTTTTTTTGCTCGTTATTCTCCGACTTTACTTTCCCTTGTAAATCCCCGTCAACACCCTGCCACCTACCGTGCATCTTTTTATTTGACTTCCTCCCAGGTTCCCGTAGTGGCACATCAAACACAGGACTGTCCTCTACATCTTCATTCTCTTTGTTGTCACCTTCTGGCAACTCATCAAGCTCTTCTCCTTGCTTGTCAGAGCTATTAGAATTCAGCTCCCCAGTCAGGTCAATCAACTTATTTTCTTCAGTATCTTTTGGGTGTTCATTGGGAGAATCATCTTGTGGTTCTGTCATCTCTGGTCGGTCATCCATAACACTGTCTTCACTCTCCTCAGATCTTGGTCTCTTGACAAAGTCAGCAGGTATCAGTTTATTTCTCATCCTCCTTTTGGCAATCTTCTTCAGGATCGGGAGTTCCTCAGCTGGACAGGGTGGTGGAGGCTCTGTGATCGCTCTATTCTGTGGTGAAAAACTGCGGATCCCTCTTCGATCCCGTTTGTAAACAGCCCCAAATACCAGCTCCTCAAGACATTTGCCACGCTCTTCTCTCTTTGGACTCTCGTCCTTATTTCTGAGGTTATCCTCTAAGGGTGAGGAGGCGGAACAACTTCCTGCCAAAGAAACTGAGTCATCGGAGCCCTCTGTGTTTTTCTCCTTCTCAGAGTTTACTTCTGTTGAGGAATTATTCATGAGCCACTCAGAGACTTTCTCTAGACTTTTCTTCTGATTCTGGTCAATCATTTCGGTCAAGGACTCTCTTTTGTTATTCCTCAGATTGTCTTACAGGTTGGTTTCCGACCTTTTCAGGACGGCATGGTGGATCTTGAGGATGAGTGGTTATCTTTTTCCCAAGCTTTTGGGGTCGTGAAGGAGCTCTTTCAACAACCTCAGGTATTTCTGCCTCTAATGCTGCCTTCCGTTTTTCTGTGGTGGAGGTAGCTTTAGTCATCGGTATCCTTTTCAGTGGCTGGAGGTATGTCACCTAGGCCGCTGTCAAACCCCTCGTCCGAAATGACAGGGCAAGAATCTTCAAGACCCATGAGCTTTGCAAAGCCATCCTTGGCTGAAGAGAGAGGCATGGCGGTGACTAACACAAGACTCATAATAATCATATGCTCAAATAATCATGTGTAAAGCATGCTTTTAAAAAGACACATTCTAAGACTTTCAGTAATTTCAATGAATGAAATATACCCTATTATTTTGAATGACTTATTCTTATTAATCTACTAATACAGCTGTCCATCAATAATGCTATTAAGGAATAGTTACAGGAAAATTGACAACACACCATACCCAAATTAAATCTCTCACCTGCTATAGTTGACGAGCAGGACATTGGAAACTCATGATCCTCGCCATCAGCACGGTCAGTAGCCCACACGTCATCAGATGAGACATCATGGCCGTTTTTCTTCTGCACAGTCTCTGTGACACTGTTTTGAAGAGAAATGAAAAGGAAGATGGAAGAAAATGTGGAATTAAATACTAATTCATTTGAAAAATATGCAGGAGTGACAACAGATAGAAAAATACTTATTGTAAGTAAATGTACCACGTCTTTATTGAAACTAGCTCTATAATTGTTTTCGGTGCTACTGTTCTTACCTCATATGTCTCCTCATCTGGGACATTCCAGTGAAGTCTGAAACATTTTTTACAGTCAAACTAAGTCATCATTATCAAAATTCTAGCACATCTCAAACATGACTTATAGTAACATGTTTCGGTGATAGAAGCTAAACGATGAGGCTCACAGTTTGTGCAGGTGTCATGTTCATAGGCCTGGACCATATTCTGCAATCCCTCTGCTAATTTCTGAAACCCAGGGCTCTCCTGCAAACTCCTGCACACAGACAACAGGGTCAAATAACACAATTGACCCAACTGTAAATCACACGTAGTCACTAGTTACCAGAAAACAAAGTCTGATTCATTATGGCAAAATAATTCAAAACATTGTGATCTTTTGAGAAGTACAGCATAGTACAATTTTCATTTGAAAGCATATCTCTGACACATTTACTCTCATAATGAATGGAATTCAGGAGGGGGGGGGGTTAATCCTCTACAGTCAATACGGCATACCTTTTTGTGATCTTTGTCTTACAAACTGGACAGTTGGACTCCTTTCTCCTACTGCTGTCCAAAAGCTTCATTATACAAAACCTAATTCATGGAGAGAGCAACAACTGTGAGTGATTGTACAACGTAAAAACAATGCCAGGTTAGTGGGAGATGTCAATGCGTAATACTGTCATTGAAAATAAACGTTAAAATCACTTACAAACATTCACCTACACTACATAATGAACCAGGAGTAAAGTTTATTTGAACCACAGCAAAGAAAGTGAGAGCTTACTTACTTGCAAAACTGGTGGTCACACTTAGTAGACACAGGTGTGCTCATCAATTCCAAACTACATGGAACAGAGAGCATAGAGCAGAAGAACAAACTATGAACAGGATCATAATTGCCTACTTCCTGCTGCTTATCAGACAACAATTGATTTCAACATAAAGTAGAAACAGCCTGCATACTAAACAGTAAACTACCACCAAAAGTATATGTAACATCAACACACCTTACACAATACAGTAATCTTCTACAGATGGCTAACGTTATTCTGCTGTCACACTCACCATATTGGACACTGCAAGATCTCCCAGATGACAGAGATCCCCTGTCTGACATCTTCAGCCTTCGGGGATTTCATGGTGTTCACTTTCTCATGTGCAGCACAACTGTAGCCAAGTAATGGGTGATTTCATTACTTTCTGACCATCCTGACAACAAGAATAATTGGAGCTTTTCCTAGCAAGTTGATTTCCTAGCTATGTTCCCACTAGCTGCTATTATCATCACTGGTGTATTTAGTACAGTAGCCTTGCTCCGTATTGTATAGGGTTGCACAAAAACAGTGCGCAGGAAGCCAGAAGTCAAATAAAATTTCAAGTTAGTGTTCCCGGTGGGCAAAATAAAAGTCCTGCACGCGCGCCATATGTGGACCAAAAAAGGAAAAATTTGTGGGGGAATTTTATTTTGACATGAGGTAAGCAGAGAGGAAGTGGGTCTACAACAGACCCACGTTTAGAGAGTCTGTTGAATAATACATTCCTTAGATATTTGGTCTCAAATTCCCCCATCATTTCGGCACAAAGTTGAAATTGTTTTGTTTTTTTTACTTCTGGATTTCCGCTGACTGTTTTTGTACAACCCAATAGGGAGCAACGCTAGCGTATGTAAATACACCCACGTTGCTAAAAGCAGCTAAGGCCTGACGTATTTCATTGTGCCATCTTCATCAGAATTTTGCCCCACTACTGTAGTAATCACTACAATTGCACTAGAATTGTGTATTTTTTTATTACTTGATATTTTTTGTATGTTTTAGTATTTTCTCGTTAATAATACCTGTGTTATCTTTTGTATGATGTAACAATGTAAATTGTTGATTTGTATTTTGAATAATACATTTTAAAAATATTAAATCTTGCCCCACTACTGAACTGACAAGTAGCAAAGATTTGTATAACTAAACCAAGATAGACCACAGCCCGTCGTTTCAAATTAGAACAAATGAGTCATAGTGGGCAGAAAAAGCAAGGAATTCGGCAGAGCCAAGCAGGAACTAGCGAGATCCTATTGGCGCGTTCTATCAAAATGTGCATTTTTCTGTTAGGCAACGCCTAGTCTGATGTGCGCGTGTGCAATAACTCAATTCAACTTTGCACTCCTAAACAAATATTTTTTTATATACTTTGGTAAAGTCTAAAAAACGTTGTAATATTTGTAACTCAATAAGGAAGAGAGCCTGTCTCTTGTCTGAGATCAAGCTAGCTTGCAGAGCAGCTAACTAGCTAAAATATAGGCTAAAGATACCACTGTAGCTAGCGACCTCCACTTAATAATTATCACAACAAAAACATAATTGCCTTCAAACTTAAAACGGGAGGCAACAGTCATAATAGACTTGTCTTAACAGCCAATGTGTATTATTTAACATTATTTCTAATACAGTACTCACTTACAGGAATGAGTAATTGTTTACACGTTGCTAGCTATTCCATAAAGGCACTGAAAACCACACATTTCCTATTTTTCTGTGGTTTAGTCACTCTGGCTTGACTGAAGAAAACGCAAATTCAAAGTATGCGGCGTCCGTCTCGCAATGGACAATTCAACCGCAAGGGTGGAATTGTGATACCACTCAGTTGTGGACGTCCCAATTTAAATGAATATCTGGCGCAACGTAATGCAGTGCCTATAATGAATGAACTAGGCATTAGAAGTTCAGAACGTGTTAGCTATATATAAATAATTATGCTCAAATTGAAAAATCATGAAACTAAATAATGACGTTTCTATCATCCTAATCCAGGTGAAGATTACATCTCACATTCCAGTATTCGAATTTGTGTAAACAAGATTTCTGTTTTTGCAACTCTCTGCAGCCAATGGCTATGTCCACTCCAGGTATAATTCCGGGAGCCACTTGTGGATTTGACAGGTCTAATGCCGCGTTCAAAACAACTGGGAACTCGGAAAAATACGAGGTCAAATTATGACATCAGTGATCTTCAGGTCGGAAAGTCGGAGCACTAAAAATAGGCCAGAGTTCCCGAGTTGGATGACCATTCAAAACGATTATTCCCAGTCGGAGCTCGTTTTCTTCCAAGTTCCCAGTTGTTTTGAACGTGCCATAAACGGTTCCACCTCCAACACGTCAAAAACAACCCCTATGCTGATGTTGGCTAAAGAAGCAGATCTGATTTAATCGAGCCCTACATTCGTTAGTGTTGTAACGTTAACTAATAGCAATCTATTGTTATTCGTAAAGAGTTGATAAAATTTGCCAAATATATAAAAAATATTAAGACTAGTGTGTCAGTGTCCTTGCATGCTAGCTTGCTAACAACAACTGCAGGCTGGGCACTAACGTTACACAATGTTGTTGCTGTGGCTAACTAGCGCCAATTACGCAACTTGAGTTTGAGTGGAGACAGGCATAATAATGTAATGAATGACAAGACTGTTTGATTTCAATAAGATCACCAATAGAGCAAATACATATTATGACACTACACCTGACACAAATACTGAGTGAATGAAGAAAATAATCAAACTTTACAGTACTTTTGTATCTTTTTTCTCTCCTGGATTCAGTTTAGTTTTCCCGCAACTATTTTGGCGCGTGACAACAACCCTTAGTACCGTATTTTAGCCAGCTAGCAACTGTTAGCTAACATTAGCCCAATCATGTTCTAAAGGAGCCTAACATTATTTCTTATAGTCCAAGGTCGGACCGTACATGTTCTGTTTAAAGGCGAATTGGCTCTGGAAGCCAGAATGTAAACGTTAATCGATTTTCAATTGCGGTACAGTTCTATAAATACCTCTACTTCCATATCACATCAAAAATAATATCACAGTTGTACATTGTTTTAACCGGTTTTAACGCAGTTGCTGCCGACAATACTTTTCAATGACAACATTGCATGGATGTATTCATTTCGCTGATTCTATTGCAAAAAGTTTCTTAAACGGAACGAAACTGGGATGGGACCTACCTGAATTTGTCAAAAAGAACTGAGGTTCTACTGAAGTTTTGCATCTATTTGGACTAATGATTACACCCCACGTTTATGGCGTCCTCTTCCCTTTACATACAGGTGTTCGGAGACGCAGATAGTTTATTAACACAGATAGTCAGTCTACTGTCTGTTTTCCGTCAACAAACGCTGTAACATGGAAATATGGCCGTGTGGTAACCCTAACGCTATAATAGGTGTAGTCTTTTACCTTTTGTTTTTTGACAATTATTTCTCGCTGATATGAAAGGTATGTAGCTTATGTTTCCAAAACAATACTGCAAGCGATGCATGTTAATGTTAAGAACAAGCATCGGGGTTCTTAACAAAATTCACCCCGTCAGTAGATACTGTCGTCAATAGGCGCTAAAGTAGTTGGCGTCTATGAATGGGGTAAGCTAAACTGTGCTAGCAAAACCACCAGTCACGAGTAGTTTGCCCGCAGGCTAACACTGTTAATTCTGTTTCCAGTGTTGCTATGGAGGGCTCCAAGTCCTCTAGTACCACCATGCAGGTCAGCTTCGTGTGTCAGCGCTGCAGTCAGCCTCTAAAGCTGGATACATCCTTCAATGTGCTCGACCGTGTCACCATCCAGGAACTTATTGGTATGTTTACCCGAGTGTATGTTTGAGAGCGTGGGTGTGTGCACATGCTTTGGAGAGAGCTACAGAGGAAGAGACGGAGATCAGCGTTGTGAGTCTGTGTGTCTTCTGTCCCATCAGCTCCTCTGGTCACAGTGACACCAAGCAAGCAGACAGAAAGCAATAAGGCGGAAAGTGCTCCAGAGGTGAGACACTGGGTTGGTTCAATCCAATGGAAAGATGGTTTTGAAACCAGGTTTCACAGCAATATCCTTAATAGAAATTGAGTTTAGAACACCTGAAAGGGTTCTGATTTTCCTCTCTTCTTCCAGGAAACCTTTGTGGAAACAAAGCAAGATGGAGTCGCAAGAAAATACATCCCTCCTGCAAGGTAGCATCATGTCTAACTTACTACCTTCCAATCTGCTTGGCCTACACAGTGTAATGCCCTGCTCGCAACTTGAACTATCATACCCTCTAGGTCTAGGATGATGCCTACATAGTTTCGTGTGTGTGTGTGCGCGTGCATAGGATGATGTCCACAGAGAGCGCCAACAGCTTCACTCTGATTGGAGAAGCGTCGGACGGAGGCACCATGGAGAACCTCAGTCGGAGGCTGAAGGTGACCAGCGATCTGTTTGACATCATGTCAGGCCAGACCGACGTAGACCACCCGCTGTGCGAGGAGTGTACAGACACCCTGCTAGACCACCTGGACACGCAGCTCAACATCACAGAGAACGAGTGCCAGAACTACAAGTGAGTAGTCATACACTGCAACTACACTAACATTACAGAACTAGTGGGTAGTCAAAGTGTACTACACTATGTAACACACAGCAGGATTTGCCCTAGAAATATTTTCTTAGGCAGGGAGACCCACTCGGACTTAGTTTACACCAATATTTTGTTGCCTGGAGCAATATTGTGTGTCAAAAGAGGATCACTTATTTGCATGCATGAATCATTTGTGTGGATATGAGCGTGTTTTTGATGCCTGTGTATGTGTAGGGCAATTTTGTTGTTCACGTTCGATTGACGTGCGCGCATCCCGGTGTGGTGACACTGATGGTTTCTTAGAACTGGTGGCTTGATAGGTGGCAGGTAGCCCCGTGGTTAGAGCTGGATTGAATCCCCGAGCTTTCCCTGAGCAAGGCAGTTAGCCCACTGTTCCCCTGGTGCCGAGAGACGTGGATGTCGATTATGGTAGCCCCCCCCACACCTCTCTGATTCACATTTCAGTTGAAAGCATTCAGTTGACTAGGTATCCCCCTTTCCCTTCTACGGCTGTGGCTAGCTAGATTGAGAATTTACTTAGCAGGTTATTATAATTTACGTAGCAGGTTAGGAGAATTATGTTAATTAAAGGGTTAGGCTAAAATGCTGTACTCCCATCTAGCCACAACCGTAGAAGCCATCAATCCAGAGAAACCATCAGATGGCTAACGTTGAAGTAGGGACCTTGACAAACTTAACAGTGAGTGAGTGAAAACACAGAAGACCGAGGGCTATAGCTATGTAAAACAAGTTCTTATTCTTCTGGCTTTATCCAGCTCTATTTGGGATATTTTATCTTGCCTCGCTGGCTTGTTAGGTGATCGATCCTCTGACATCTGCGACGTTGTGGACGATAACATCTGAATTCGCGTTCGTTAACTTACACGTGCTGCATTTTGAAGTTGCATGTGCTTGTATCCACTGCTAGGTAAACAGAGGTTTCTGATGACGAACTGTGCACGCAACTTTACATGACACGCCCGGGAAAGGGGTCTATGTTTGTTTCGTGTTTTTCATGTGTCTTTTTCTTTGCGCGTGTGTGTGTTTTCCTTGTCTGACTACGGTGTGTGTCCTCTACTAGGAACTGCCTGGAACTGCTGTCCCAGCTGAAGGAGGAGGAGGAGGACAGCCTGTTGCTGGAGCTCCAGAAACTGGGCGAGGAGGAGTCGTCACTGGTGGGGGAGCTGGAGGCGGTGGAAGAGCAGAGGGCTGCCGTGGCCGAGGACCTGGTCCAGGGACGCAGCCACTCCCAGCAGCTAGACACTGAGGAACTGCAGTGAGTAATGGCTGTCTGTCCTCCACCTCCTGAGGAATTTTGGCTGTTGTATTTCTAAGTTCAAAGCACTTTGGCTGTGGCGGCTGTCATCCTGTCTCACACGGATTACAGTGTAAAATGAGCTTTGGAAGTCCGCTGTCTCAACATTATGCACTTAGTAAAGAAATGAATGGGACACCGGTCACCCTACTTGGAACTCAAATTTTGAGACTGTATAACGCAGGATTTCCAAAACTTGGGGGTGCTCGTTTTGGTTTTTGGCCTAGCGCTACACAGCCTAATCAACTAATCATCAAGCTTTGACAATTTGAATCAACCGTGTAGTGTTATGGCAAACTCCAAAACGTGCACCTCTTGGGAACCTGAGGACCGAGTTTGGGAAACGCTGGTATATTGCAAGACAGGAGAATGGGATGAGGAAAAAGAGGGAGACACCAAATCAACACCTACTCCTATGCACAATATAATTCAATTTCACAAATGAATCCCTTATCCTCCCCTGGCCTGTGTGAGTGATGTGTGTCTGTGTGCTCCAGGTACCAGAAGGAGTACAGTGAGTTCAAGCGGCAGCAGCTGGAGCTGGATGACGAGCTGAAGAGTGTGGACAACCAGATGCGATACTGCCAGATCCAACTGGACCGCCTGAAGAAGACCAACGTCTTCAACGCCACCTTCCACATCTGGTAAGGACACATACTCCGACGTATTACAGACGCTTATACATGCACTAAAATACACAGACGTGCACAAACAAACACACGCATGAATTATTGACCCAATGTATGTCAGTTTAGCGACTTAATCTCTGTTTGAAGTGGTGGCGTTTGCACGCTTGCGTTTAGAATGAACGGCTGCCTCTTGTCTCTCACCCCTCATCTTGTCTTCACATAGAATTTTGAACGGTATCTTTTACATTGATAGGTTTTAGTGCTTATAATAACTTTGTCTCTGGTCCCCAGGCACAGTGGCCAGTTTCGCACCATCAATAACTTCCGTCTGGGCCAACTACCCAGTGTCCCCGTCGAGTGGAACGAGATCAACGCCGCCTGGGGTCAGACCGTGCTACTGCTCCACGCCCTCGCCAACAAGATGGGGTTACGCTTCCAGAGGTCAGACATGACACGCACACAAGGAGAACCTCTCTATAGACACCCTTCTACGCCATGTAATATGTTAAATTGCCAAAGAAGTAACTGTATTTTAATCAGATATTTTATCATATCCAAATAAACATGATACATTGTACAATATGTCATTTAAAATATCTTGCTGGATTTCTTGAACCTCTCTCTCTCTCTCTCTCTCTCTCTCTATAGATAACGCCTGGTCCCATATGGAAACCACTCGTACCTGGAGTCACTTACAGACAAGTCCAAGGTAATGCTTGTTACCAGCAAGTGAGGTCTCACACTAAAAGGCACAGGAGCACACTTTCTGCTGGCGACTATATGGAGACAAGCTATATATATATATATATGAGCTGTGGGGGGGGGGGGGGGGGGGGAATAGTGAACTATCCTTTTTCATATTATTTTGCAATACTCATTAGACTGGCCCAAGCCAACCCCACCCCAGTGAATAGGCCATGTTGTATATGGTACATTCCACTCGCTCTCTCTCTTCTTGTGTGTGTAGGAGCTACCACTGTATTGTTCAGGGGGCCTGCGCTTCTTCTGGGACAACAAGTTTGACCATGCCATGGTGGCCTTCCTGGACTGTGTGCAGCAGTTCAAGGAGGTGGAGAAGGGAGACACGGGATTCTGCCTTCCCTACAGGTCAGTCAACTAGTCTAGCAGACATCATCGAATTGTAATCATCTATGGATTATGCCGAGAGTCCAAGGATTAAGCTGTCAAAAGCTGACCAACTTCAGTTATTTGTGTAACACTAAAATAATTAGTTCCTTTCTTCATTTTTCCAATTCAAGAAAAAAAATCACTCCTTTTAATATTCAGATTTGACAAATAAGTTCCCTTGTTTCTTAATATTTCATTTATTCTACTTTCCTGCACTAGTAACACATCTGACAGAATGATTTAGATGAGTGTTTGGATTTGATTTTATTGAGGTGTTTTATACAGGTGTTTCTGTAGATTTGAGGAACTGCTGAACAGTGTTGGTTTAGACGTTTCTGGATACAATACTGCCTCCTAGTAGTACTGCCTCTTATTGGAACCCTCACAGATTCCAAGGTAGAAGTCCTCATTTGGGCAGCAGGTGGTTTATCAGTCACTGTATGTCTGTCTGTTCAATCCAAAACACAAAAGAGTGACAGACTCAGGTCCCTTGGTGCATCACACCACGGATCGCTTCACGTAGCCAGCCAGTACAGTGCCTTTGAGACGGTGCTTGGTGGAGTCATAGACCCCCCGTCTAGAGCTCTTGGAGAGCTTGGCACAGATCTCGCTGTGTTTCTCCAGGCGACTAGGATCAAAGCACCGGCCGCAGTGCTCACACTGCATCAGCTTGGAGTTGGCTGCACTCATCCCAAATCGACGTTTCAACACCACCTGAATGAATGGATGTTATCAGATGGGCCAAATAATGGGCAGCTGGGCAACAAAGACAAGATATACAACATGTACAAACCAGATGAGGCTGGTGAGAGGAGCTCATTGTAATGGGCTCATTGTAATGGCTGGAATAGAACAAAAGGAACGATATCACACAGCTACTCGCCCAAACCTCCCCCATTTCTCCTTCTCCCAAATCCATTCAGCTGATGTTCTGAAAGAGCTGCAAAATCTGGACCCCTACAAATCAGCTGGGCTTGACAATCTGGACCCTTTCTTTCTAAAATTATCTGCCGAAATTATTGCAACCCCTATTACTAGCCTGTTCAACCTCTCTTTCGTGTCGTCTGAGATTCCCATAGATTGGAAAGCAGCTGCTGTCATCCCCCTCTTCAAAGGAGGTGACACTCTTGACCCAAATTGCTACAGACCTATATCCATCCTACCCTGCCTTTCTAAGGTCTTCGAAAGCCAAGTCAACAAACAGATTACCGACTATTTCGAATCCCACCGCACCCTCTCCGCTATGCAATCTGGTTTCAGAGCTGGTCATGGGTGCACCTCAGCCACGCTCAAGGTCCTAAACGACATCGTAACCGCCATCGATAAGAAACAATACTGTGCTGCCGTATTCATTGACCTGGCCAAAGCTTTTGACTCTGTTAATCACCACATCCTCATCGGCAGACTTAGTAGCCTTGGTTTCTCAAACAATTGCGTCGCCTGGTTCACCAACTACTTCTCTGACAGAGTTCAGTGTGTCAAATCGGAGGGCCTACTGTCTGGACCTCTGGCAGTCTCTATGGGGGTACCACAGGGTTCAATTCTTGGGCCAACTCTTTTCTCTGTATACATAAATGATGTCGCTCTTGCTGCTGGTGAATCTCTGATCCACCTCTACGCAGACGACACCATTCTGTATACTTCTGGCCCTTCTTTGGACACTGTGTTAACAACCCTCCAGACGAGCTTCAATGCCATTCAACTCTCCTTCCGTGACCTCCAACTGCTCCTAAACACAAGTAAAACTAAATGCATACTCTTCAACCGATCGCTGCCTGCACCTGCCCGCCCATCCAGCATAACTTCTCTGGACGGTTCTAACTTAGAATTTGTGGACAACTACAAATACCTAGGTGTCTGGTTAGACTGTAAACTCTCCTTCCAGACTCACATCAATCATCTCCAATCCAAAGTGAAATCTAGAATTGGCTTCCTATTTCGCAACAAAGCATCCTTCACTCATGCTGCCAAACATACCCTCGTAAAACTGACCATCCTACCAATCCTCGACTTCGGCGACGTCATTTACAAAATAGCCTCCAATACCCTACTCAACAAGCTGGATGCAGTCTATCACAGTGCCATCCGTTTTGTCACCAAAGCCCCATATACAACCCACCACTGCGATCTGTATGCTCTCGTTGGCTGGCCTTCGCTTCATAATCGTCGCCAAACACATTGGCTCCAGGTCATCTACAAGACCCTGCTAGGTAAAGTCCCCCCTTATCTCCGCTCGCTGGTCACCATGGCGGCACCCACCTGTGGCACGCGCTCCAGCAGGTATATCTCTCTGGTCACCCCTAAAGCCAACTCCTCCTTTGGTCGTCTCTCCTTCCAGTTCTCTGCTGCCAATGACTGGAACGAACTACAAAAATCTCTGAAATTGGAAACACTTATCTCCCTCGCTAGCTTTAAGCACCAGCTGTCAGAGCAGCTCACAGATCACTGCACCTGTACAAAGCCCATCTATAATTTAGCCCAAACTACTACCTCTTCCCCTACTGTATTTATTTATTTTGCTCCTTTGCACCATATTATTTATATTTGAACTTTGAACTTTCTTCAAACTACAAATCTACCATTCCATTGTTTTTCTTGCTATACTTTATTTATTTTGCCACCATGGCATTTTTTTTTTGCTCTTACCTCCCTTATCTCACATCATTTGCTCACATTGTATATAGTCTTATTTTTATTTATTTATTTATTTTTTAATTTTTTTTCTACTGTATTATTGACTGTATGTTGTTTACTCCATGTGTAACTCTGTGTTGTTGTATGTTGTCGAACTGCTTTGCTTTATCTTGGCCAGGTCGCAATTGTAAATGAGAACTTCTTCTCAACTTGCCTACCTGGTTAAATAAAGGTGAAATAAAAATAAATAAAATAAACACACATCAATCACATGGAAACCTCGTTTGATTCCGATCAATTCAATTCATTTCATTCCAGCCATTACAACGATCCTATCCTCCTATAACTCATGCCATCAGCCTCCTCTGATACAAACACACGTGATCACCAACACTACACTAGATCAGCAGTTAGCATGGCTTTGGAATGTCAAGCTACTTTACCTGTCTGTCCTCCTTTTTCTCTTCCACGTTCAAACCCTTCTTGACTTCCTTTGGCTTGCTCACAGTGTATCTTGTGGCTGTCTCCTTTGGCTTACTTGCCACACTGCTTTCTTCTCCATTTCTCCTCACCTCTTTAATCCTTTCTTCCTCTTCTTCGTTATCTCTTATCTCCCATAGGTCAGAATCCACCTTCATCAGGCAGATCTCCTGGATGAACTTCTCCACCTTTTTTCTCAACCGCACTTTTGCGTTTTTCTCCTCCAAAGCCTGAGCATCCATCTTGGCCCCACTCTTAATCAGTTTCAGTTCTTGGGTAACACTAATCAGCTTGGCCTTCATATATGCCATCACCTGCTCAGCCTCTGAGTTAAAGACGTCCCATACCATCTCATCGGGGCACGGCGGTAGATCCTGTACAGTTAGGGTCTGAGTCTTGAACTGAACGTGTTTCTTCACAACCTGCCTTCTGTAAGCAGGACGAAGGCTGCCCTCTGGTCTGACTGGCTGGAATGGCTTCTTCTTGGCATCACTGTTTGGCACAGTGACTCTGGCTCTAATGGGAGGCAGTGGCATCTTGGCGACCATATTGGCTCCATGGACTGCCTTCAATGGCTTGGCACTATGGAGGTAGATGTCTTTCACCACGCATGTTTGATCCCTCTTGGTACGGATGGGTTGCAGTGGCTTCCGGATGGAAGGAACAGTAGCCTTCTTCTTCTGCAGTACTGGGATTCTGGAGGGAGGATGTGGTTTCTTTTCCACAGCCTTCAAACTGGCAAGTCGCTGCAGAGCACCCTTTCTTTCTTCAGTCAACTCCAGTACTGGGATTCTGGAGGTATTTAGACTGTTTTGTTTGAGCGCTGGAAGCTTCTCAGTGGCCTTGGGTTGAGATGGCAGGGCAGGCTGAATGGAGTTGCTACTGGAAGCTCCAAGGTTCCCTGTTAAAGCATTATCTTCCATTAGCGGCTGCAATAATCGCCTCATCATCAAGGAGATTAACAGTGGCCTTCTAACCTCGTTCTGCAACTAAGTTTTCGTCTAGTAGCACTTTCTATATTTTATGGTGATCTACTGTGTTAACTATATCTCAGGAGGAATCTGCTCGATTGTCTTGGATACTAGTGTTCTATTTCCAGCAATCAGACACCAGAATGTTCAAACAGAACATTTGGAATTTATTGATCAGTTGTGACATCATAATTGGTTCACAATGAGACTTCTAGAATCTCACACTTATGTGGATGTTATGTCATAATAGACCATAATATACGGCCCAAAATGGTGAATGTTACCTACATGTGTTGAACTGCTTGCCCTCATCTCATATTTAAACATGCCACTTTCCTTTGAGGTGAAACATATTACTGAACTCTCTGAATTGTCAATTTAAAGACATTTTGCCAATTTATTTATGACTAAATTTAGCTAACATTAGATAATTAATCCAGAGATTCTTACCTTTGCCTCTGCAGTCTCGTCCAGATCATCATGGCATATGTAGTTCTTTGATAGCCACATTAGCAGGAAATTAGCATTTCATTTTTGGGGGTAAAATACAAGAAAATATTTAAATCTGATCAAATCAGTGAAAGTGATAATCCTAGTGAAAATGACTTCTTTCTATCACTTGACAGTTAGACGTGTGTAAAACGTAACAGTGTTGCATCAGCCAGGCATGCCTTCAACTTTGGTCATCAAAAACAGAAATTCCCCCTTCATTTGAGCCCTTCAAAAAAGAGGGGGGGACAATTTATTCTATTATTGGGAAATATATAGAGTTCAACTTATGATACAACTCAAGCAACAATTTAAAAAAAGCCTTACTCTCAAAACATCAAATGGAATGGATATGTAGGAAAATGGTGCCGACAGATAGGGCTGCCATGCTTCTAGCTTACAAGCATTTCGCTACACCCGCAATAACATCTGCTAAACACATATATGTGACAAATGCAATTTGATTTGAGCTGTTTGGTTTCCCGAAAACAGGTACGCACACACACAACACACTGTGACTTCAGTCCATTTTCCTATGAGCCTGTGATGCAGCCCACTGGACAGGCCAAGCAAGGTCTTTCTCTTCTTTGTGGCAGGAGTGTGTGTGTGTGTGTGTGTGTGTGTACTAGAGGTCGACCGATTATGATTTTTCACCGCCGATACCAATTATTGGAGGACCAAAAAAGCTGATACCGATTAATCTGCCGTTTTTTTTTTGTTGTAATAATGACAATTACAACAATACTGAATGAACACTTATTTTAACTTACCGTAATTTCCGGACTATTAAGCGCACCTGAATATAAGCCGCACCCACTGAATTTCTAAAAAAGTATTATTTTGAACATAAATAAGCCGCACATGTCTATAAGCCGCAGGTGCCTACCGGTACATTGAAACAAATGAACTTTACACAGGCTTTAACGAAACACGGCTTGTAACAAAAAATTACAAAATTTGCAGTAAGCTTTAGTTGTCTTTTTGCACCGTCTTATCATCGACTCATTAAGACCAAGCTCCCGTGCAGCAGCTCTATTTCCTTTTCCAACAGCCAGATCAATCGCCTTCAACTTGAAAGCTGCATCATATGCATTTCTCTGTGTCTTTGCCATGATGAAGGTGACAAAATGACTACCGTAATCAGAATGATGGGAAGTTTGAGAGCGCTCGATTTAATCTAAACAGTAAACAAAAAAGTTGTTTGACCTTAACCCATTCGGCAATTTCATTGGTCTAATGAAAGCTTCATGCCGCCAAAAAACTGAGCACATCACAGAATGTGTTTTTTTATTTATTTATTTGAAAGCGGGAAAAGTCCATATATTAGCCACGTCATTGTTTAAGCCGCGAGGTTCAAAGCTGGTAAAAAAGTTGTGGCTTATAGTCCGGAATTTACGGTAATATATACATCAATAAAATTAATTTAGCCTCATAAATAATGAAACATGTTCAATTTGGTTTAAATAATGCAAAAACAAAGTGTTGAAGAAGAAAGTAAAAGTGCAATACGTGCCATGTAAGAAAGCTAACGTTTAAGTGCCTTGTTCAGAACATGGGAACATATGAAAGCTGGTGGTTCCTTTTAACATGAGTCTTCAATATTCCCAGGTAAGAAGTTTTAGGTTGTAGTTATTATAGGAATTATAGGACTATTTCTCTCTATACGAGTTGTATTTCATATACCTTTGACTATTGGATGTTCTTATAGGCACTTTAGTATTGCCAGTGTAACAGTATAGCTTCTGTCCCTCTCCTCGCTCCTACCTGGGCTCAAACCAGGTACGCATCGACAACAGAACACCCTCGAAGCAGCGTTACCCATGTAGAGCAAGGGGAACAACTACTCCAAGTCTCAGAGCCAGTGACGTTTGAACCGCTATTAGCGCGCACCCGCTAACTAGCTAGCCATTTCACATCGGTTACACCAGCCTAATCTTGGGAGTTGATAGGCTTGAAGTCATAAACAGCGAAGAGCGAAGAGCTGCTGGCAAAACATACGGAAGTGCTGTTTGAATGAATGCTTACGAGCCTGCTGGTGCCTACCACCGCTCAGTCAGACTGCTCTATCAAATCATAGACTTAATTATAATATAATAAACACACAGAAATACGAGCCTTAGGTCATTAATATGGTCGAATCTGGAAACTATCATCTCGAAAACAAAACGTTTATTCTTTCAGTGAAATACGGAACCGGTCCGTATTTTATCTAACGGGTGGCATCCCTAAGTCTAAATATTCCTGTTACATTGCACAACCTTCAATGTTATGTCATAATTATGCAGAATTCTGGCAAATTAGTTCGCAACGAGCAAGGCGGCCCAAACTGTTGCATATACCCTGACTCTGCGTGCAATGAACGCAAGAGCAATGACACAATTTCATGTTAGCAGGCAATATTAACTAAATATGCAGGTTTAAAAATATATACTTGTGTATTGATTTTAAAGAATGGCATTGATGTTAATGGTTAGGTACATTGGTACAACGACAGTGCTTTTTTCGCAAATGCGCTTGTTGAATCTTCACCCGTTTGTCGAAGTAGGCTGTGATTCGATGAGAAATTAACAGGAGTGCAATGTAAGGCAGGTGGTTAGAGCGTTGGACTAGCAACCGGAAGGTTGCAAAAACAAATCCCCCCTGAACAAGGCAGTTAACCCCCGTTCCTAGGCCGTCATTGAAAATAAGAATGTGTTCTTAATCTGACTTGCTTAGTTAAATAAAGGTGTTTAAAATCTTTTTTTTATTTTTATAAATATACTGCTCAAAAAAATAAAGGGAACACTTAAACAACACATCCTAGATCTGAATGAAAGAAATAATCTTATTAAATACTTTTTTCTTTACATAGTTGAATGTGCTGACAACAAAATCACACAAAAAAAATCAATGAAAATCCAATTTATCAACCCATGGAGGTCTGGATTTGGAGTCACACTCAAAATTAAAGTGGAAAACCACACTACAGGCTGTTTTAAGGATGTAATGTCCTTAAAACAAGTCAAAAATGAGGCTCAGTAGTGTGTGTGGCCTCCACGTGCCTGTATGACCTCTCTACAACGCCTGGGCATGCTCCTGATGAGGTGGCGGATGGTCTCCTGAGGGATCTCCTCCCAGACCTGGACTAAAGCATCCGCCAACTCCTGGACAGCCTGTGGTGCAACGTGGCGTTGGTGGATGGTGCGAGACATGATGTCCCAGATGTGCTCAATTGGATTCAGGTCTGGGGAACGGGCGGGCCAGTCCATAGCATCAATGCCTTCCTCTTGCAGGAACTGCTGACACACTCCAGCCACATGAGGTGGCTGGAGTGTTTGTCTTGAATTAGGAGGAACCCAGGGCCAACCGCACCAGCATATGGACTCACAGGTATTTAACTAGGCAAGTCAGTTAAGAACAAATTCTTATTTTCAATGACGTCCTACGAACAGTGGGTAAACTGCCTTGTTCAGGGGCAGAACGACAGATTTGTACCTCGTCAGCTCGGGGATTTGAACTTGCAACTTTTCGGTTAATAGTCCAACACTCTAACCACTAGGCTACCCTGCCATCCATAACCTGACACAGACAAACAGTGTAAGACTGTCTGTCTATCTAGCTGGAGGCATAGGAAGCATTAGCCTGGTTACTACCAGACTGAATTCTCGCGAGCTCACTGTTTTACATTTGCCCGAAGTAGTTTACCCCCGTCCCTGCTAAGGCTTCTCATGCTGCTCAGTTCCCACACCGCATCTCATTTGAGATTCGGTCTGGTGTTAACCAGGATAAAGAAGCATAGGCCTACTTAAAATTAATACATTTGCTTACATGATCCAGTTCTCTGAAGCAGGGATACGCTTGAAGTATCTTGGTATAACTGTCCTGCTCCTTAGTAGCATCAGAGTCGATGAAGGCCCGTCTTGCTTGGAATTCAAGGTCCAGGAGCTGGGAAACATCCTTCTGGTTGGGTCTGGCCTTGGTATTGTACATATCCTGTAGAGTTTTATAATGTCTCGCCTGGTTCTGTAGGCCTCTCAGTAGTTTCTGATGCCAGAAAACATCACAAACCCGACCAATTAACATTTAAAAATGTAGACTGAAATTAAGACCAGTGATTCCGCTGGTACTACCCCCCCCAAACCTCTCATTCCACAGGAAACACTGAAGACTAAATAGTCACTTTGTTTCTAGTCCCTCATTTAGAGTAGTAGAAGTTGCATTTATACGGAAACACTATCCACTATTTCAATTTGTGTACTTACCACCCAACTGTTCAACCTCTGGGGTGCTGCATCTAGATAGTGAGGATCTCTCCAAGATCAGGGTTGAGGAGGTGGATTCATCAGTGGACATCTCCTGGCTGCTCTGAAATCTAAGGCTTCGTGGCCTCTTTCTTGAAAGGGTCGCTCCCTGCTTATTTTTGGGGGTTGTCACATTCCGAATCCTTTTCAAAAGCTGCTTCTTCACAGATTCCTAAAAAACAACAAAATTGTTTGTGTTATAAATCACATTAAACCGAATCCAGAAATTAAACGATACAAGCAGACACATGTTGCCCTGATTGATCTGGATGAAGCACATCCCTCCTATTTTGAGTGTCAGATGTTTACACTTTGGCTGCCAGGTATCCAACAGTGCTGTGTTTGGAAACATGTGTTGAATACCTGAGTAGTGACTTACCCACTCAGCTCCACTGGTTGTAGATCTGTCCCGCAGCATTGGGTAGTACTCTATGAGACGCTTCGCCATTACAGTGAGTTCACGGCTGCATGGATACTGGAAGTCATCCCCTGCCGCTCTCTTAATGGAAATCATGCTTGTTACTCTGTTCCTGATTAATCGACAGCGAAGATCTTTGGAAAGGATATAGTCTCTTTGTCCAGCACGCTGATTTTCAAAAAAGGAGCTTCTTGATTGCTCCAACTCTGTGTCTGTGTATAAGACATACTGTGGGCTGACAAGCTGTACGGTTCTGGTGGAACCATGTTGGTCTCTTGGGTTTGGAGAGGGGTGGGGGGATGGAGGGGACAGGAGGGTGGAGGAAGGGGGGGTGAAGAGTGGAAGGAGGTGGGAGTGGGGCTGAAATCACAGGTCCCAGAGGAGAGATGCCTAGTCCACACATTCTTCACCCTGTATAAGACATACATTTATTCTATAGTAATTATAAAGGCAAAGAACACCACACTGTAACAACAACCTAACAGCAAACACCAAAACAAGTACATCTGTAGATACCTGTATTGTAATGATTGCCAGGAAATGCTACTTTGATAACAGGAAACACTGTCTGCATGGTTAGATTAAATGTCTCCCAAATGTCAAAATCTAACATGACCTCATTTTCACCATGAGTAAATCTCCAAATGGTTCTCCTTCTGAAGAAGTGCTCTGGACCGGGAAAGAGACCATGTAAATCCTCCTTAGAGGCTGGGCAGCATGTCTGTGCTTATATTAGCAGCTGAAGAACACATTTAACCACATGGTAAATAGTTAAGTAAACGCAAAGTGTCAGGTTGATATAGGTTATGAGACATTAGCATACTGTCTTCCCTTTCCAGTTAATGCAGGAATGATTTACCAAGCTAGCTAATGTTAGCTAACAAAATGTGACTACCTGTATATCATTAACGTTGACGTCAATTACTTTAAACCAAAATATAGTGCAAGCTAATGAAACTAACGTTAACGCTAAATTGTCTCCCATATTGAAAACCTTAGTTAATCTTTGCTTGCCTAGCTAAGATTGTAGACAATGACTGACACCATCGATAATTTAGCTTCGCCGTCTTTGGCGCCATTTCTACTGATTTTCTATTGTCAATAGAAAGGGCACATTTACACCTCATTAACACTATTTCTGGCAATAAAGCACTCTCAATCTAACCAAAGTTAAAGTTTTTTCAACGAATGGCCGTTCGTGCAGTTATTAACTGCAAAAAGGCAACGTTACCTAGTTAAAATTAGCATGCTAACTTGGTTTGCCAACTTTCCAATTCAAATGAACGTTAGCTAACGTTAGCTTGCTAAGGAGAAAGGTAGACGGTATAAACAAATTAACATTACCTTTTAATACTGCGGATGATATATGGTCCATGCCTGGATATGTCATCCATTCCATCTTCATTCATGGTGTTGTTAGATGAATGAAAGATTTGGACCGTATTTGACTTTTTAGTTTTTTAGGCCTCCCTTATTTAGCTAGATAATGTGATGAACGTACGTCAGTTAAGCAATATCACACGAGAGGGAGTGCTGAATATCAGCACGGCTGTGATTCGGTCGCAGGTACGAGGCCGCAGGTGTAAGATAATATTCAGTATAACAGCACGACCTCGAGTGTGATATTGCTTTTATACAACACTTCTACAAGCGCAATTTCTTAGTTAACAGTAATACACGACAACAGATTATGATTTGTTTATTTATTTCCTCATTTATTTGGCTCCGCCAACACACATAGTTCCCCAACTGGTCTGGGACTGGACTGTTGCCAAGCAACACATATACATTTTCCTCCACACTAGCTTGATACTGCTACTTTGTGTAGGTCTACACGTTACCGTCCTCTCCTGACGACCATTCATCATTTAACTCAAATGTTATTTGTGGAAATATGTTCATATTTGCGGTGCGAAGTTTGTTACAATTTAAGATAGAGAACGATTGTTAATGTAATTAACGGTTATTAGAACACATGTAAAGCGGAGTGATACATGTATAGTTAAAAGTCCCAGTGGTGTTGTTCTCTACTCCAATAAATTACTTGGTTTTATTATAAATACTGAACATCATTTTCACTTCTTTCCGCCCTTTTCATCGAAAGCAGTGGGAACGTTTTACTTGCGTTTAGTAACGTTCAAGATGCTTTGACGGTGCGTTATCTGCTGCGTTTTTATTACTTTTTAATTGAAACTGTTATTGAGTCATATCAATAGATTTCACAGTCGCAGCCCTGATTTCTGGCTGCTCTGTGGTATTGACGGATGCACTGAGGAATATAGTGTACAATTCCTTCCATCATGTAAAGAGAAACCACCTTCAACACCTACTTGATTGCACCCGACCAGATGAACAGCCATCGGAGGAAAGCCAAGCACCACCGGAACAAGTATGTAGCTAGCTTGCATTTTTTTTGTTCTCTGGATTAAAAAAATAATTTAATTAACAGACGATACACGGACCAAAGTCATACTGTCCATTAGGCTATTCGATCATTTTAGCCATAATGACTCTTATGGCTAAAGCTGGGTTAATGTGAAATAATCGATGATAAATAGGAACAAAACACTTAAATAGCACTATTGGTGACACTAAATACAATTTCAAATAATCATCTGTTTCTTTGATGTGTGGTACACAGGACAACATTCAACCCGATAGTCTTCTAGCTAACTCCAGCATCACTGATCAGCAACTCCATACATCTGACTCAGATGATGGGCAAAGGGGCATTGACCAACATGGAGCTGTTACAGTGCAACAAGTAAGTTACTCCGTTGGTGGCAATCTACTGAAATTGACCATATTTTTTTAAGTACTTAGATTTACTAATAGCATTCATAGTCAGTCTTCACAACCACTTCTCCTGTCATAAACATTATACTTGTCATGAACTAGTAATGTCCAGCCTCAGGATACTACATTCAATGTCAACATTTATTTTAGAATCTGACAACACATGCCACTGCTTTTGTGATAAATACCAGAGCCAAGCATCGTCTCTCACAGGTAAGATGCTTTTTCTGAACAGAGCATTTGGTTTGTTACATTATGCAGAGCATTTTGTAGTGGTTCAGTGATGGTTGAGTATATTCTCAGTGCTAGGTTGTCTACCTTACTATTGTTGATCCCTTATGTCCTTATGTTAATGAATATGTCATAAGAAAATGTGAATATCATAGGTATACATGATGGTGTGTTCCAACCTCCATGATTGATGACATCCCCACCTCTCTCACTGTCTCATTTTCAGAAAGGTGTGAATGATATTGTTGCTGGGGTACAGCAGTATCAATCATCACTATTGGACAACCTCAGGAAGCAGATGGAGGCAGTGCTAAAGAAGCATTCAGGAAGCACATCAGGTCAACTTGAAAAAGATGCAATGGATATATTTGACAATTTCATTGAAACTTTTGCTGGCGTTGCAACAACATTTAGACAGGACAGTGTTATTAAGAAGCTGTTTGGACGCAGAGGAAATTCCAATTGCTGGAACCATATGCAGGATGAAATGTGGAGGATCAAAAGACATTTTCATCAAAGACAAATTATTTTATTATGTACCATTAGTCAAAAGTCTAGAGCAGTTCTTATCACACCCAACGATTTTGTCTATGGTTGAAAAGGGACCCCAGATGTGCAGGGCAAGTTTTTTTCATGACATTGTTGATGATGCTCTTCTAAAATCACATCCCTTATTTTCAGAGAAACCAAATGCATTGCAGATTGTTCTGTACACGGATGAAATAGAGATCTGTAATCCACTAGGATCCTTTGCATCAAAAAACAAGTTGTTAATGGTGTACTACACCCTAGGAAATATAAATCCAAAATACAGGTCTAAACTGGCTGCTATCAGGCTACTTGCCATGGCTAGATCAGCAGACCTCCGTCAATCTGGTGTAGATGTAATATTGAATAGAATCATGGAAGACATGGATGCATTCATTGTACAGTGGAGTTAAAATGCTAACTATTAACGGCGAGAAAACGATATATGGTGCCATGGTCTCTCTGTCTGGAGACACCCTGGCACAACATGAACTAGCAGGGTTCAGAGGGTGTGGGCTTTGCCTACAGTAAGTGCAGACACTGAGTGTTCTTTTGAGGACATGCAGTCACACTTCAATGAGGATGCATATACTGAAAGGACATTGGAGAAGCATGTCAGACAGTGTGATGAAATAGAAAAGGCACAGACTGACTTGCTTCGCAACAGCCTGAGAACAACATATGGGATCAATAGAAGGAGCAAGTTAGTTGAATTCTCAGCCTTTGATATCATACAACAAACTCCGCAAGACATTATGCATGTAATTCTGGAGGGCATAGCCCCAATGTATTTTGAATCGTCTTGTGGTGTCAGGACAGATTGATCTGGACTCAGTGAATTCTGCTATTCTTGGTTTCCCTTATTCCCCTCTAGATGTTAGCGATCGGCCATCCCCAATTTCTGTTAGTACATTAACGTCGAGTGATGGAAAACTAAAACAGTCATCTGGGCAAATGCTTGTCCTGCTAAGGATATTGCCATTCGTTTTGGAGAGTTTGGAAGTCAATGCATATATACGACTGACAATTGAGCTAATAGAGATTGTACAGATAGTATTTGCACCTGTTCTTTCCATTGTGACCGTGTCTAGGTTGAAGTTACTCATTGTAAATCATTTGAAGCATTGGAAGTAGCTTTTTCCAGACCGCAATGTTACACCTAAACAGCATTATATGATACATTTGCCATCACAGATAGTCATTGGGTCCAATGGTTAGACATATGTGTCTGCGGTTCGAGTCTAAACATTGTTTCTTTAAACAATGGGCTTCCAAGCTCAATGTAAAAAAATATTTGCAAGTCTTTGATCAATCAGAACCAAATATATGAAAGCTGCCAAAATGTTGACAGTTCAATGCACCCCGTTTTTTCAAATGAAAGGGAGATGGGACCTGTATCAGAGGTAAAGATCTACAATATTTACGTGGAAAATTGAGGGACTTCCTAGGTTTCAATGAAGTAAACCATGCTGTATCACTCAAATGGCTTGTAATCAATTCAAATAAAATACATAACTCAGAAGTCCATGATCTTTGCCAAAGTACTGAATGGTAATATGCCAGAATTTGGACTGGTCAAAAACATATTTCTTGTTGATTCTAGGCTTTATTTTTTGGAATATCAACCATTTCAAACTATACGCTTTGATAGAAACATCATGGCTTATCAAGTTGAGGTCCCACACTTTGCACAGGCCACTGAGTTAGTGGATGCTGAAAAGCTGGTTGGTTTTACCTCTCATTACACAATTAGCAACAAGAGCCAAACTTATGTACAAGTCAAATACCATCTTGGGGAAGTAATAGAATTGTACAACAGTT
Source organism: Salmo trutta (assembly GCF_901001165.1). Lineage (NCBI taxonomy): Eukaryota > Metazoa > Chordata > Actinopteri > Salmoniformes > Salmonidae > Salmo > Salmo trutta. The sequence goes on along the minus strand of NC_042958.1, from coordinate 65,107,042 downwards.
CAAATGACTCAGTGTGTTCCCCAGATATGAAAAGTGTACTGTCTTTGTTCTGGACTGTATTTTGTATACATGATTGCTGTGTGTAAGATTGACAAAGCAGTGAATTCCATTTGGTCATTGTCTGTTCTTAATATGTTGACACGATTGTCGTAGTGATGAGACCAAAACGCAGCAGGTATGTGTATACTCATCTTTATTATGAGGAAAGAAGGCAAACCCAAAATAAACACGTATACAAAAAGAAACACACCGACAATAAACAGTCCTGTAAGGCTTGACGCTATACACGGAACAATCTCCCACAAATCACAAACACACCCTAATATATGGGACTCTCAATCAAAGGCAAATAGACAACACCTGCCTTCAACTGAGAGTCCCAACCCCAATTAATCAAACATAGAAACTGGCACACTAGACTAAACATAGAATACATGAAAATCAAACATTGCCCAAACACCCCGGAATACTTAAATCAAATGCCCCTTCAACAAACACACCACCCCGAACCACATAAAACGAATACCCTCTGCCACGTCCTGGCCAAACTACAATAACAATTAACCCTTATACTGGCCAGGACGTGACATATGTGAAGAGATGAAAAGGATAAGATGCTTGAAATAAGAAATTCTGACTTTGACAAAGCAGTTTTGTACTTCTCAGTGTTGATGAAACAGCTTTATAATTCTGGTAATTCTAGTTTTGAGCATTAAGTTACTCAGAACCAGTAACACAATCTCAGTAACAAGTTATATTATCTTAAGATAATTAAGGACAAAAAAGCTTGAAACAAGTGAAATGCTCCAACATAAAAACTGGCTGATAAGAAATATCTTGTCAGACAAAAAACAAGCATATATTGCCTTGATTTAAGATATTTAATTTTACTTAGATTTTAATTTTTGCAGTGTATATGGAGACAAACAAACCTTTTTTAATGAAAAAAAGAGTGAACTATTTTCCAATGCTCATCAGACTGGCCCAAGCCAACCCCAGTGAATAGGCCATGTTGTATATGGTACATTCCACTCTCCCTTTCTTCTTATGTGTGTAGGAGCTACCACTGTACTGTACAGGGGGCCTGCGCTTCTTCTGGGACAACAAGTTTGACCATGCCATGGTGGCCTTCCTGGACTGTGTGCAGCGGTTCAAGGAGGAGGTGGAAAAGGGAGACACGGGATTCTGCCTGCCCTACAGGTCAGTCAACTAGTCTAGCAGACATCATTCAATTATAATTGTAATCATCTATGGATTACGCTGAGAGACCAAGGATTAAGCTGTCAAAAGCTGACCAACTTCAGTTAATTGTGTAAATTTGGTAAGTTATACAACTCAATTAATTAGTATATCTTTATTCATTTTTCCAAATCATAAAAAATCACTCCTTTTCCTATTCAGATTTGACAAATGCATTCCCTTGTTTCTTAATATTTCATTTATTCTACTTTCCTGCACTAGTAACACATCTGCAGAATGATTCAGATGAGTATTTGGATTTGATTTTATTGAGGTGTTTTATACAGGTGTTTCTGTAGATTTGAGGAACTGCTGAACACTGTTGGTTTAGACGTTTCTGGATACAATACTGCCTCCTAGTAGTACTGCCTCTTATTGGAACCCTCACAGATTCCAAGGTAGAAGTCCTCATTTGGGCAGCTGGTGGTTTATCAGTCACTGCATGTCTGTCTGTTCAATACAAAATACAAAAGAGCGACAGACTCAGGTCCCTTGGTGCATCACACCACGGATCGCTTCACGTAGCCAGCCAGTACAGTGCCTTTGAGACGGTGCTTGGTGGAGTCATAGACCCCCCATCTAGAGCTCTTGGAGGAGAGCTTGGCACAGATCTCGCTGTGTTTCTCCAGGCGACTAGGATCAAAGCACCGGCCGCAGTGCTCACACTGCTTCAGCTTGGAGTTGGCTGCACTCATCCCAAATCGACGTTTCAACACCACCTGAATGAATGGATGTTATCAGATGGGCCAAATAAGGGGCAGCTGGGCAACAAAGACAAGATATACAACATGTACAAACCAGATGAGGCTGGTGGGAGGAGCTCATTGTAATGGGCTCATTGTAATGGCTGGAATAGAATAAAAGGAACGGTATCACACACATCAATCACATGGAAACCTCGTTTGATTCCGATCAATTCATTTCATTCCAGCCATTACAACGATCCTATCCTCCTATAACTCCTCCCATCAGCCTCCTCTGATACAAACACACGTGATCACCAACACTACACTAGATCAACAGTTAGCATGGCTTTGGAATGTCAAGCTACTTTACCTGTCTGTCCTCCTTTTTGTCTTCCATGTTCAAACCCTTCTTGACTTCCTTTGGCTTGCTCACAGTGTATCTTGTGGCTGTCTGCTTTAGCTTACTTGCCACACTGCTTACTTCTCCATTTCTCCTCACCTCTTTAATCCTTTCTTCCTCTTCTTCCTCTTCTTCGTTATCTCTTATCATCTCCCATAGGTCAGAATCCACCTTCATCAGGCAGATCTCCTGGATGAACTTCTCCACCTTTTTTCTCAACCGCACTTTCGCGTTTTTCTCCTCCAAAGCCTGAGCATCCATCTTGGCCCCACTTTTAATCAGTTTCAATTCTTGGGTGACACTGATCAGCTTGGCCTTCATATATGCCATCACCTGCTCAGCCTCTGAGTTAAAGACGTCCCATACCATCTCATCGGGGCATGGCGGTAGATCCTGTACAGTTAGTGTCTGAGTCTTGAACTGAATGTGTTTCTTCACAACCTGCCTTCTGTACTTTGAAGCAGCAGGACGAGGGCTGCCCTCTGGTCTGACTGGCTGGAATGGCTTCTTCTTGGCATCACTGTTTGGCACAGTGACTCTGGCTCTAATGGGAGGCAGTGGCATCTTGGCGACCATATTGGCTCCATGGACTGCCTTCATTGGCTTGGCACTATGGAGGTAGATGTCTTTCACCACGTAGGTTTGATCCCTCTTGGTACGGATGGGTTGCAGTGGCTTCCGGATGGAAGGAACAGTAGCCTTCCCTGACTGCTGAGATGTTGGAGCTACATGCAGTCCTTGACTCTTCCCATTGCAGATGGACCTCTTCTTCTGCAGTACTGGGATTCTGGAGGGAGGATGTGGTTTCTTTTCCACAGCCTTCAAACTGGCAAGTCGCTGCAGTGCACCCTTTCTTTCTTCAGTCAACTCCAGTACTGGGATTCTGGAGGTGTTAAAACTGTTTTGTTTGAGCGCTAGAAGCTTCTCAGTGGTCTTGGGTTGAGATGGCAGGGCAGGCTGAACAGAGTTGCTACTGGCAGCTCCAAGGTTCCCTGTTAAAGCATTATATTCCATTAGCGGCTGCAAGAATCTCCTCATCATCAAGGAGATTGACAGTGGCCTTCTTCTAACCTCGTTCTACAACTAAGTTGTAGTCTAGTAGCCCTTTCTATATTTTATGGTGATCTACTGTGTTAACTATATCTCAGGAGGAATCTGCTAGATTGTCTTGGATACTAGTGTTCTATTTTCAGCAATCAGACGCCAGAATGTTCAAACAGAACATTTGGAATTTATTGATCAGTTGTGACATCATAATTGGTTCACAAATAATGAGACTTCTGGAATCTCACACACTTATGTGGATGTGATGTCATAATAGATCATAATATACAGCCCAAAATGGTAAATGTGACCTACCTGTGTTGAACTGCTTGCCCTCATCTCATATTTAAACATGCCACTTTTCTTTGAGGTGAAACATATTACTGAACTCTGAATTGTCAATTTAAAGACATTTTGCCAATTTATTAATGACTATATTTAGCTAACATAGTTAGTTCTTACCTTTGCCTCAGCAGTCGCGTCCAGATCATCATGGCGTTTGTAGTTCTTTATGATAGCCACATTAGCAGCTAATTAGCATTTCATTTTTGGGGGCTAAATGCAAGTGACTAAATTGATAAGTAACCTTGTCCTACAGATATTTACACGGTTATTGAAACATCACACAAGGGTAAACCTTCATGAAACACATCCCTTATTTTAAGTGTTTCTAAAATGTCCTATGGTGGAAAGACGGTTGGAACCATTTCTTGTTTGACCGCTATGTATTATGGGTATTATGACTCATACTGTGGTACTCTATTGTACTTACACAAATAACTGGAGTTGGTCAGCTTTTGACAGCTTAATCCTTTGTCTCTGCACGATCATTTGCCTCCAACTAGTCACTAGCATGAGAAATCTGCAGATGATTTTGTCCTAGCATACTGGCCTTAGATAAAAAAAAACAATGCTCTCCTTGCTTCCCCATGATGTTTTGAGAGGGTGGGGAGAAGACTGGAGGAAGGACTTTTGAGATTCACCACTGGTGTGAGTTCCAATCGAAGAAGTCTTGTTTCCTTGTTTGATTTCTATATTGACCATTTGAAAGGACAAGATTAACAACTGTTAAATTATAAACATTCAAGTCCACCTAGACTTGTAGGTGTTATGAAGGTAGATATCTGAGACGTTTGGAGCACATTCCAGGATTGAGTCCTAATAGTAGCTAAGTGGCTTCTGGTTGTGTCTTTTCCTTCATATGCACATATCTTATGACACTGGATAGGTGAAAGCTGTTGTTTCCAATTGACCTGTTCAATTCTTAAAGATCAGTACACATGAAGGGAAGGAGAGAAGGACACGTTGAACTACTGAGATGCAGCACTGGAATGGGTTCTTATGTATCACATGCTTCTTACTTTGCTCCAGAAGCAAAACTGGAGAGTCACAAATCTGTTTTTCCTGCCTATTTTTCTTCAATTGGTTTGTAATTTTGTGGTTCAACTACACTCTAGCCACAGAATAATGTACATTTATGTTTTAATAGTTTTTCTTTTACTGTGCTGACAAGGTAAAGATGGTTTAAGTTCACCATGCGTTGGAACAGCATTGGAACGTTTGCCTTGTCTGTTCTGTCTCCCCACTCGCAGGGTGCACCAAGTGTCTACCGAAAGCTTTGGCGTCAGGATTATGCTGTGCTTTTGTTCATTGGTAAATTCAACAAGGCAATCCTTTTACTACAAGTGACTTCTTGGTGTGGATATAAATGTAGACAAGGAGGCTTGTGGCAGTATTTAATGCCCATATCACTGTATGATTTGGTTTTTCAGGTTCATTACATATGAACATTCCAATAATGGACCCACACAGAACGTCTTATGTAAAAGGATATTTCCAATTCTAACATTTGTATAAAAAAGGTCATCAAAATGTATAGACAGATTTATTGATTACGTAAGTATTCAACCTCATGAGTCAATACATGTTAAAATCACCTTTGGCAGCGATTACAGCTGAGAATCCTTCTGGGTAAGTCTCTAAATGCTTTGCACACCAGGATTGCATGTTAGTCTTCAAGCTCTGTCAAGTTGGTTGTTGATCATTGCTACAAAGCCATTTAAATCTTGCCATAGAATTTCAAGCCAATTTAAGTCAAAACTAACTAGGGCGCTCTGGAACATTCAATGTTGTCTTGGTAAGCAACTCTAGTGTATATTTGGCCTTGTGTTTTAGGTCATTGTTCTGCTAAAAGTTGAATATCTCCCGGTGTCTGTAAAGCAGACTGAACCAGGTTTTCCTCTAGGATTTTGTCATGGGCGTCGTAAGGTTTGGACCAAGGCGCAGCGGGTAAAGTGCTCATCTTCTTAATTAATTTAAAGTAACGTGAACACTTAAACAAAATAAGCACTGGAGGTCTGATGCGTGGGGCTGGCTTTGGAGGCGCCAGACTATTAACACGCACCTAAAGGCTCGTGCGGAGAACAGGAACAGGGTACACTGGGCCGAGGAGACGCACTGGAGACTAGATCCGTTGTGCCGGCACACTTCTTCCTGGCTGCCGGCCAACTCTCGCCCGGCAAGTTATTGGCCGTACCGGACTGTGCGTGCGTATGGGCGACACCGTGCGCATTTCTGCATAACAATGTGCTTGCTTGATCCGTCGCTCTCCATAATAAGTCGGGGAGTTGGCTCAGGTCTCCACTCTGACTCTGCCCAACTCCCCGTGTGCCATGCCTCTCGGCCTCATGTTGCTCCCTTACTTTCCTGTCCCAGAAACGTCGTTCTGCCTTTGCTGCCTCCAATCCCTCCTTCGGTCGCCGGTACTCCCCAGCCTGGCTCCATGGACCCTTGCCATCAAGGATTTCCTCCCACGTCCATGACTCCAAATACTTCTCCTGCCGCTCCTTCTTCCGCTGCTTGGTCCTTTGGTGGTGGGTGGTTCTGTCATGGGCGTCGTAAGGATTGGACCAAGGCGCAGCGGGTAAAGTGCTCATATTCTTAATTTATTTAAAGTAACCTGAACACTTAAACAAAATAAACAAACGACGATAACAGTTCCATAAGGCACACAGGCTATACAGAAAATAACCACCCACAAAACACAAGTGAAAACAAACCCAACTAAATATGGCCTCCAATTAGAGACAACGACAACCAGCTGCCTCTAATTTGAGGTCATTGCCAAAAACCCAACATAGAAATAGAAAACTAGATATACACATAGAAATAGAAAATATAGAACATAAACCAAAAACACTGAAACACACAAACACCCCCTGCCACGCCCTGACCAAACTACAATGACTTTAACATTCACATGGAAAAGTCCACAGACCCACTCCAAAAGGCTTTCGGAGCCATCATCGACTCAGTGGGTTTTGTCCAACATGTCTCTGGACCTACTCACTGCCACAGTCATACTCTGGACCTAGTTTTGTCCCATGGAATAAATGTTGTGGATCTTAATGTTTTTCCTCATAATCCTGGATTATCGGACCACCATTTTATTGCGTTTGCAATTGCAACAAATAATCTGCTCAGACCCCAACCAAGGAGCATTAAAAGTCGTGCTATAAATTCTCAGACAACCCAAAGATTCCTTGATGCCCTTCCAGACTCCCTCTGCCTACCCAAGGACGTCAGAGGACAACAATCAGTTAACCACCTAACCGAGGAACTCAATTTAACCTTGCGCAATACCCTAGATGCAGTTGCACCCCTAAAAACTAAAAACATCTGTCATAAGAAACTAGCTCCCTGGTATACAGAAAATACACGAGCTCTGAAGCAAGCTTCCAGAAAATTGGAACGGAAATGGCGCCACACCAAACTGGAAGTCTTCCGACTAGCTTGGAAAGACAGTACTGTGCAGTATCGAAGAGCCCTCACTGCTGCTCGATCATCCTATTTTTCCAACTTAATTGAGGAAAATAAGAACAATCCGAAATGTCTTTTTGATACTGTCGCAAAGCTAACTAAAAAGCAGCATTCGCAAATGGAGGATGGCTTTCACTTCAGCAGTAATAAATGTATGAACTTCTTTGAGGAAAAGATCATGATCATTAGAAAGCAAATTACGGACTCCTCTTTAAATCTGGGTATTCCTCCAAAGCTCCATTGTCCTGAGTCTGCACAACTCTGCCAGGACCTAGGATCAAGGGAGATACTAAAGTGTTTTAGTACTATATCTCTTGACACAATGATGAAAATAATCATGGCCTCCAAACCCTCAAGCTGCATACTGGACCCTATTCCAACTAAACTACTGAAAGAGCTGCTTCCTGTGCTTGGCCCTCCTATGTTGAACATAATAAACGGCTCTCTATCCACCGGATGTGTACCAAGCTCACTAAAAGTGGCAGTAATAAAGCCTCTCTTGAAAAAGCCGAATCTTGACCCAGAAATTATAAAAAACGATCGGCCTATATCGAATCTTCCATTCCTCTCAAAACATTTTGAAAAAGCTGTTGCGCAGCAACTCACTGCCTTCCTGAAGACAAACAATGTATACGAAACGCTTCAGTCTGGTTTTAGACCCCATCATAGCACTGAGACTGCACTTGTGAAGGTGGTAAATGACCTTTTAATGACGTCAGACCGAGGCTCTGCATCTGTCCTCGTGCTCCTAGATCTTAGTGCTGCTGTTGATACCATCGACCACCACATTCTTTTGGAGAGATTGGAAACCCAAATTGGTCTACATGGACAAGTTCTGGCCTGGTTTAGATCTTATCTGTCGGAAAGATATCAGTTTGTCTCTGTGAATGGTTTGTCCTCTGACAAATCAATTGTAAATTTCTGTGTTCCTCAAGGTTCTGTTTTAGGACCACTATTGTTTTCACTATATATTTTACCTCTTGGGGATGTCATTAGAAAACATAATGTTAAATTTCACTGCTATGCAGACGACACACAGCTGTACATTTCAATGAAACATGGTGAAGCCCCAAAACTGCCCTCGCTAGAAGCCTGTGTTTCAGACATAAAGAAGTGGATGGCTGCAAACTTTCTACTTTTAAACTTGGACAAAACAGAGATGCTTGTTCTAGGTCCCAAGAAACAAAGAGATCTTCTGTTGAATCTGACAATTAATCTGGATGGTTGTACAGTCGTCTCAAATAAAACTGTGAAGGACCTCGGCGTTACTCTGGACCCTGATCTCTCTTTTGAAGAACATATCAAGACTGTTTCAAGGACAGCTTTTTTCCATCTACGTAACATTGCAAAAATCAGAAACTTTCTGTCCAAAAAGGATGCAGAAAAATGTATCCATGCTTTTGTTACTTCTAGGCTGGACTACTGCAATGCTCTACTTTCCGGCTACCCGGATAAAGCACTAAACAAACTTCAGTTAGTGCTAAATACGGCTGCTAGAATCCTGACTAGAACCAAAAAATTGGATCATATTACTCCAGTGCTAGCCTCCCTACACTGGCTTCCTGTTAAGGCAAGGGCTGATTTCAAGGTTTTACTGCTAACTTACAAAGCATTACATGGGCTTGCTCCTACCTATCTTTCCGATTTGGTCCTGCCGTACATACCTACACGTATGCTACGGTCACAAGACGCAGGCCTCCTAATTGTCCCTAGAATTTCTAAGCAAACGGCTTTCTCCTATAGAGCTCCATTTTTATGGAATGGTCTGCCTACCCATGTGAGAGACGCAGACTCAGTCTCAACCTTTAAGTCTTTACTGAAGACTTATCTCTTCAGTAGGTCCTATGATTAAGTATAGTCTGGCCCAGGAGTGTGAAGGTGAACGGAAAGGCTGGAGCAACAAACCGCCCTTGCTGTCTCTGCCTTGCCGGTTCCCCTCTCTCCACTGGGATTCTCTGCCTCTAACCCTATTACAGGGGCTGAGTCACTGGCTTACTGGTGTTCTTCCATGCCGTACATGGGAGGGGTGCGTCACTTGAGTGGGTTGAGTCACTGACGTGGTCTTCCTGTCTGGGTTGGCGCCCCCCCCCCCCTTGGGTTGTGCCGTGGCGGAGATCTTTGTGGGCTATACTCGGCCTTGTCTTAGGACGGTAAGTTGGTGGTTGGAGACATCCCTCTAGTGGTGTGGGGGCTGTGCTTTGGCAAAGTGGGTGGGGTTATATCCCGCCTGTTTGGCCCTGTCCGTGGGTATCATCGGATGGGGCCACAGTGTCTTCTGATCCCTCCTGTCTCAGCCTCCAGTATTTATGCTGCAGTAGTTTATGTGTCAGGGGGCTAGGGTCAGTCTGTTACATCTGGAGTATTTCTCTTGTCTTATCCGGTGTCCTGTGTGAATTTAATATGCTCTCTCTAATTCTCTCTTTCTCTCTTTCTTTCTTTCTCTCGGAGGACCTGAGCCCTAGGACCATGCCTCAGGACTACCTGGCATGATGACTCCTTGCTGTCCCCAGTCCACCTGGCCATGCTGCTGCTCCAGTTTCAACTGTTCTGCCTGCGGCTATGGAACCCTGACCCGTTCACCGGACGTGCTTGTTGCGCCCTCGACAACTACTATGATTATTATTATTTGACCATGCTGGTCATTTATGAACATTTTAACATCTTGACCATGTTCTGTTATAATATCCACCCGGCACAGCCAGAAGAGGACTGGCCACCCCTCATAGCCTGGTTCCTCTCTAGGTTTCTTCCTAGGTTTTTGGCCTTTCTAGGGAGTTTTTCCTAGCCACCGTGCTTCTTTCACATGCATTGCTTGCTGTTTGGGGTTTTAGGCTGGGTTTCTGTACAGCACTTTGAGATATCAGCTGATGTACGAAGGGCTATATAAAGACATTTGATTTGATTTGACAAATAACCCCTTTCACTGGTAAGGACGTGACAGATTTTGCCTGTGCTTAGCGCTATTCTGTTTATTTTCATCATAAACATCCTTGCCGATGACAGGCATGTAGGCACCACCGTGCTTGAAAATGTGAAGAGTGGTACTCAGTTATTTGTTGTTGGATTTGCTCCAAATATAACACTTTCTATTCAGGACATAAAGTTAATTTCATTGCCAAATTTTTTTCAGTATTACTTGTGTCTTATTGCAACCAGGATGCATGTTTTGGAGTATTATTATTCTGTACAAACTTCCTTTTCACTATGTCGTTTAGGTTAGTATTGTGGAGTAACTACAATGTAGTTGATCCATCCAAAGTTTTCTATCACTGTCACAGGCATCGATGAACGGTGACCAAAATGCAGCGGGTATAGTGCTCATCTTTCTTCTTTGTTTAGAAAAGAACAATCAAAACCAAATAAACAGACGACGAAACAGTTCCATAAGGCACACAGGCTATTCAGAAAATAACCACCCACACAACCCAAAGGAAAACAGGCTGCCTAAGTATGGCTTCCAATCAAATCAAAATCAAATTTATTTATATAGCCCTTCTTACATCAGCTGATATCTCAAAGTGCTGTATAGAAACCCAGCCTAAAACCCCAAACAGCAAGCAATGCAGGTGTAGAAGCACGGTGGCTAGGAAAAACTCCCTAGAAAGGCCAAAACCTAGGAAGAAACCTAGAGAGGAACCAGGCTATGAGGGGTGGCCAGTCCTCTTCTGGCTGTGCCGGGTGGAGATTATAACAGCACCTGGCCTAGATGTTCAAATGTTCATAAATGACCAGCATTGTCAAATAATAATAATCACAGTAGTTGTCGAGGGTGCAGCAAGTCAGTAACACAAGAGTAAGTGTCAGTTGGCTTTTTCATAGCCGATCTTTGAGAGTATCTCTACCGCTCCTGCTGTCTCTAGAGAGTTGAAAACAGCAGGTCTGGGACAGGTAGCACGTCCGGTGAATAGGTCAGGGTTCCAGCAGGTCTGGGACAACAGGTCTGGGACAGGTAACACGTCCGGTGACCAGGTCAGGGTTCCATAGCTGCAGGCAGAACAGTTGGAATTGGAGCAGCAGCACGGCCAGGTGAACTGGGGACAGCAAGGGGTCATCAAGCCAGGTAGTCCTGAGGCATGGTCCTAGGGCTCAGGTCCTCTGAGAGAGAGAGAAAGAAAGAAAGAGAAAGAGAGAATTAGAGAGAGCATATTTAAATTCACACAGGACACCGGAAAAGACAAGAGAAATACTCCAGATGTGACAGACTGACCCTAGCCCCCCGACACATAAACTACTGCAGCATAAATACTGGAGGCTGAGACAGGAGGGGTCAGGAGACACTGTGGCCCCATCCGATGAAACCTCCGGACAGGGCCAAACAGGTAGGATATAACCCCACCCACTTTGCCAAAGCACAGCCTCCACACCACTGGAGGGATATCTCCAACCACCAACATACCATCCCGGGACAAGGCCGAGTATAGCCCACAAAGATCTCCGCCACGGCACAGCCCAAGGGGGGGCAGCAACCCAGACAGGAAGACCACGTTACTGACTCAACCCACTCAAGTGACGCACCCCTCCCAGGGACGGCATGGAAGAACACCAGTAAGCCAGTGACTCAGCCCCCGTAATAGGGGTAGAGGCAGAGAATCCCAGTGGAAAGAGGGGAAACCGGCCAGGCAGAGACAGCAAGGGCGGTTCGTTGCTCCAGCCTTTCCGTTCACCTTCACACCCCTGGGCCAGACACACTTAATCATAGGACCTACTGAAGAGATGTGTCTTCAGTAAAGACTTAAAGGTTGAGACTGAGTCTGCGTCTCTCACATGGGTAGGCAGACTATTCCATAAAAATGGAGCTCTATAGGAGAAAGCCCTGCCTCCAGCTGTTTGCTTAGAAATTCTAGGAACAATTAGGAGGCCCGCGTCTTGTGACCGTAGCGTACGTGTAGGTATGTACGGCAGGACCAAATTGGAAAGATAGGTAGGAGCAAGCCCATGTAATGCTTTGTAGGTTAGCAGTAAAACCTTGAAATCAGCCCTTGCCTTAACAGGAAGCCAGTGTAGGGAGGCTAGCACTGGAGTAATATGATCCAATTTTTTGGTTCTAGTCAGGATTCTAGCAGCCGTATTTAGCACTAACTGAAGTTTATTTAGTGCTTTATCCAGGTAGCCGGAAAGTAGAGCATTGCAGTAGTCCAACCTAGAAGTAAGAAAGGCATGGATTACAAAGGCACGAAAGACACCTGCCTCTGATTGGAAACCACACTCGCCCAAACCTGGAAAACGAAACATAGAAAATGAAAACTAGAACCAATATCCCCTAGACCAAAAACCCCAACACACACAAAACAAACACCCCCTGCCATGCTCTGACCATACTACAATGACAAATGACCCCTTTACTGGTCAGGACGTGACAATCACAGCCGTTAAATTTTTTTAAAGTCACCATTGGCCTCAGTGAAATCCCTGAGCGGTTTCCTTCCTCTCCGGCAACTGAGTTAGGAAGGACGCCTATATCTTGGTATTGACTGGGTATATTGATACACCATCCAAAGTGTAATTATCAACTTCACAATGCTCAAAGGGATATTCAATGTCTGTTTGTTTTTTTACCCACCTACCAATAGGTGCACTTCTTTGTGAGGCATGGGAAAACCTCCCTGGTCTTTGTGGTTGAATCTGTGTTTGAAATTCACTGCTCATCTGAGGGACCTTACAATTATCTGTATGTGTCGGGTACAGAGATGAGATCGTAATTAAAAAATCCTGTTAAACACTTATCAGATGAGTCCATGCAATTTGTGACTTGTTAAGCACATTTTTACTCCTGAACATCATGCTTGCCATAACAAAGGATGGAATACTTATTGACACAATACTTTTAATTCATTCATTTGTAAAAATCTCTAGAAACATAATTCCACTTTCACATTATGGGGAATTGTGTGTAGGCCAGTGAAACTCAATTTAATTCATACAACAAAATGTGGAAAAAGTCAAGTGGTGTGAATACTTTCTGAATGCACTTTATGAGATTAGCGCTTCAGGCAGTCATTGGGTTGTTAGCCTTGTAAGTAGCACGTAGCTAGCTCTGTATAGCTGTGTATATTTAAGTATTACCAGTTAGGCTATTCTGCTTTTCTCTGGTAAACAACACACCTATGCTCAAGCGTGAAATCATGTTTCACAATATACGAAATTAACTTTGCTATTATTTTAGTCATGTTGGAATTTAGATTGTTATACTGCACAATTTGCAATGAATGAAAATTAGCTTTGACGTAACTCCTTGCTAACAAACCACAATGTCATACCAAAAGTCGGTTAAATGGTTTATATGCATTTCTATTAAGTCTCTCCCTCTCCATTTTGGGGGAAAGGCTCATGAAAAAATATGGACTACCATCCAAATAACAAAGTAAACTCCCAGTCCAATATCCAATAAAATATTTAAATCTGATCAAATCAGTTAAAAGTGATGATCCTAGTGAAAATGACTTCTTTATTTCACTTGACAGTTAGATGTGTGTAAAACGTAACAGTGTTGCATCAGCCAGGCATGCCTTCAACTTTGGTCATCAAAAATAGAAACTCCCCCTTCATTTGAGCCCTTCCAAAAGGGAGGGGGCAATTGATTATATTATTGGGAAATATATAGAGTTCAACTTATGATACAACTCAAGCAAGAATTTATCAAAAAGCCTTACTCTCAAAACTGAGGACTGCCAGCCAACTGCTGGAGAGAAAAAAAATGGCAGACAGAAGGGAAGGTGGTGCGGCTTCTCCTACAAACGCTGTTATTTTATCTAAAACATCAGGTGTACGCCGACCCCAGCTTAGTAACGAATGCAAAGATTTGAAGCGTAATTATGTGTTTTATCTCCAGTACTTTGCCATGATTGTCAGTTATGTAGCTGCTCTACTGATGATCTCAGTGCGTCCTTGCTGGGATGACACAATCAATCTACTGCCGGAGAATATCAACACCAAACACATTGGTTCACCGTTCCACGGGAACGGACAGTACACAGCATACCATAATGTTCTGAATAATGGCCAAGTCTACCTCGCTCCCTATTCCACTGAACCGCTTAGGCGTAACAAACACAAGTCCAACATTTATCGGAAACTGTTAAAGAACATATCCGATGTAAACAAATTGAGTGGTCATGTGATAATGAACTAGAATGTATTGGCCTGAATGTTACACTGTCTCCCCAAATGTCTTTTATTGGAATGTATAGACCACCTTCTACCAAAAGTGTGTTTTTTGATCAGTTTAATAACATGCTTAGGGAATGTGGTTTTGGGAAAGAGGTCATCTTAATGGGATATTTTAACATGAATTATGAAGACAAGTCTTGCAGGAAAACCCTCAAACAGATCACTAATACCTTTGACCTTACACAGCTAGTTAAAGGGCCAACCAGGGTGACTTGTTGCTCTAAAACACAGATTGATTTGGTGTTCAGTAATAAACCAGAGAGAGTGACTAAATCATTCAATATGGTTACTGGGCTATCTGATCATAATCTGACACTTATAGCCAGAAAGCTTTCTAAGAACAGGTTTAACCTCTCTACTGTTAGAAAGCCGGATCAACTAAGAATACCTAAGAGTGAATTAAACTATTTTGAAAACGCAATTAAGGGAATTATCTGGAATGATCTCTTGTCCTATACAGATGTGGAAGCTGATAGTCAGGTTTTTCTATCCACAATCCAGACTACAATAAATGGTTTCCTAAAGAAAATCAAATCCAAACCTGGCCAAAAGAGCACTCTTCCTTGGCTAAGTGGTGAAATATGGAAATTGATGAAAGAACGAGATTATGCTCTAAAAACAGCCCTAAAATCCAAATTAGAGCATGACAGACGTAGGTTTACCATGTTGAGAAATAAGGTGATGAAAGAAAGACAGGCCAAGGCAAACTTTTTATTAACATAATTGGTGAAGCAAAGGGAAATTCTAAATTGATCTGGGAGAATCTAAAAAAGTTAACAGGGAAAGACCATAGTAACACTGCAAAAAGACTAGAAATCATGGTGAATAACAATCTAACACAGGATGCAGTCGAATTATCAATAGCCTTCAATTCCTACTTTATTGAGTCTGTCAGGGTACTGACACAGAACCCCTCCACTGGTTTCTTTGGCTCAGTGCTAGTAAATGACACTCAACCTGTCTTCATCATAAGGGAGGTTTCTGAGTCAAAGGTGAACAAGGTGATTATCTCACTAAAGAACTCTAAAGCCAAAGATGTGTTTGGGCTGGACTCTACCTTTCTTTTTTTTTCAATTTAAAGTTGTCTTGTTTTTCAATCAATCAACAAAACTCATTCCACATTCACAGATGTGACAGACTTCAAAAAATTAAAATAACTAACAATAATAATAAAAATATAATAAACATAATAAAAAATAATGATAAAAAAATAATATATATATATATATATATATATATATAAAACTTGCAGCAGCACTATCAAGGTTCTTATTAGCTATTTCCAGCCTTAGCTGAGATGACGAACAAATAAGTAGTTTTTACAGCACCTTAACACAACATGTATCTGCTCATTTCCCTAATCACCCCATTCACTCTGTCCAATTTGAAAAATAGTTCAGTAGTGGAGACCAGAGTCTATCAAACTTGGACTGTCTCTTGCAGAGGTCATAAGTGAGCTTTTCAATAGGGAGAAAGTCAACAATCTGGTCAATCCACATTTTAAATGTAGGAGAAGTATTAGAGGCCCACAATAGAATAATACATTTCTTAGCAAAGTATGTAATAGTCATAAAATAAATTCTCTGTCAGGATCAAGAACAAAGTCCTGCTGGGCATTAAGAAGATAGAGAGACGGAGTCAGATCAAACTGTACACCTAGTATTTTCTGTGCAGCAGTATGTATAGATTGCCAAAATCTGGCAATCGCTCTACAGCTCCAAAATACATGCATATACAGTGAGGGAAAAAAGTATTTGATCCCCTGCTGATTTTGTACGTTTGCCCACTGACAAAGAAATGATCAGTCTATAATTTTAAATGGTAGGTTTATTTGAACAGTGAGAGACAGAACAACAATAAAAAAATCCAGAAAAAAGCATGGCAAAAATGTTAGAAATTGATTTGCATTTTAATGAGGGAAATAAGTATTTGACCCCTCTGCAAAACATGACTTAGTACTTGGTGGCAAAACCCTTGTTGGCAATCACAGAGGTCAGATGTTTCTTGTAGTTGGCCACCAGGTTTGCACACATCTCAGGAGGGATTTTGTCCCACTCCTCTTTGCAGATCTTCTCCAAGTCATTAAGGTTTCGAGGCTGATGTTTGGCAACTCGAACCTCCACAGATTTTCTATGGGATTAAGGTCTGGAGACTGGCTAGGCCACTCCAGTACCTTAATGTGCTTCTTCTTGAGCCACTCCTTTGTTGCCTTGGCCGTGTGTTTTGGGTCATTTTCGACCCATTTTCAATGCCCTGGCTGAGGGAAGGAGGTTCTCACCCAAGATTTGACAGTACATGGCCCCGTCCATCGTCCCTTTGATGCGGTGAAGTTGTCCTGTCCCCTTAGCAGAAAAACATCCCCAAAGCATAATGTTTCCACCTCCATGTTTGACGGTGGGGATGGTGTTCTTGGGATTATAGGCAGCATTCCTCCTCCTCCAAACACGGCGAGTTGAGTTGATGCCAAAGAGCTACATTTTGGTCTCATCTGACCACAAGACTTTCACCCAGTTGTCCTCTGAATCATTCAGATGTTCATTGGCAAACTTCAGACGGGCATGTATATGTGCTTTCTTGAGCAGGGGGACCTTGCGGGCGCTGCAGGATTTCAGTCCTTCACGGCGTAGTGTGTTACCAATTGTTTTCTTGGTGACTATGGTCCCAGCTGCCTTGAGATCATTGACAAGATCCTCCCGTGTAGTTCTGGGCTGATTCCTCACCGTTCTCATGATCATTGCAACTCCACGAGGTGAGATCTTGCATGGAGCCCCAGGCCGAGGGAGATTGACAGTTCTTTTGTGTTTCTTCCATTTGCGAATAATAACTGTTGTCACCTTCTCACCAAGCTGCTTGGCGATGGTCATGTAGCCCATTCCAGCCTTGTGTAGGTCTACAATCTTGTCCCTGACATCCTTGGAGCGCTCTTTGGTCTTGGCCATGGTGGAGAGTTTGGAATCTGATTTGATTGATTGCTTCTGTGGACAGGTGTCTTTTATACAGGTAACAAACTGAGATTAGGAGCACTCCCTTTAAGAGTGTGCTCCTAATCTCAGCTCGTTACCTGTATAAAAGACACCTGGGAGCCAGAAATCTTTCTGATTGAGAGGGGGTCAAATACTTATTTCCCTCATTAAAATGCTAATCAATTTATAAAATTTTTGACATGCATTTTTCTGGATTTTTTGTTGTTGTTATTCTGTCTCTCACTGTTCAAATAAACCTACCATTAAAATGATAGACTGATCATTTCTTTGTCAGTGGGCAAACATACAAAATCAGCAAGGGATCAAATACTTTTTTCCCTCACTGTAGGTATTCTTAGTTGAACCGGCTTTCTAACAGTAGAGAGGTTAAACCTGTTCTTAGAAAGCTTTCTGGCTGTAAGTGTCAGATTATGATCAGATAGCCCAGTAACCATATTGAATGATTTAGTCACTCTCTCTGGTTTATTACTGAACACCAAATCAATCTGTGTTTTAGAGCAACAAGTCACCCTGGTTGGCCCTTTAACTAGCTGTGTAAGGTCAAAGGTATTAGTGATCCGTTTGAGGGTTTTCCTACAAGACTTGTCTTCATAATTCATGTTAAAATATCCCATTAAGATGACCTCTTTCCCAAAATCACATTCCCTAAGCATGTTATTAAACTGATCAAAAAACACACTTTTGGTGGAAGGTGGTCTATACATTCCAAAAAGGGTAAAAGACATTTGGGGAGACAGTGTAACATTCAGGCCAATACATTCTAGTTCATTATCACATGACCACTCAATTTGTTTACATCGGATATGTTTTTTAATGTAAATCATCAGACCCCCTCCTCTTCCTTCAGTCCCGTCTCTCCTGAAAACATTGTAGTCAGGCACAATCAAAGCAGCATATGGAGAGTTTTTATGGAGCCATGTCTTTGAAAGGCAGAGGAAGTCAAGGTTAGAGTCTGTGAGAAGATGTTGAATTTGATCACTTTTTGGAATGACATTATGAATGTTCAAGCGCCCCCCTAGTAGTCCCTTGTGCTTAGCTCGTTGATCCCAGATGACTCGAGTGATTGACAAATTGAAAAAAGTAAAATTTTCTGTTTTCTGACGGCTGGGTTTAGGCCATTTTCTTTAAGGGGCAGTTCGGTAGCACAATTAACTATCCCTCCCGCAATGCACTGGATGCGGGGAACTAATTAAAACAGCTTGCATACCAGAAGCAGAGTCAAGGATCACATATAGCGACTTGGGTAAGTTTGAAGAGTCAAATTCCATGCTGGAGTCGAGAGAAACCATGGGACCATAGCACTCACCCACTTCCTCAGCGGCGACGATCAGTGGACGAGGCCATCCACTCTGGTGAGTATCGCTGGCTCGGTGATGTTAGGCCCAGGTTTGTGTTGCACATCCCCGGAGAGCAGGAGGGTAGTGAACAGGTAGTTTAACAGTTTCCGATAAATGTTGGACTTGTGTTTGTTACGCCTAAGCGGTTCAGTGGAATAGAGAGCGAGGTAGACTTGGCCATTATTCAGAACATTATGGTATGCTGTGCACTGTCCGTTCCCGTGGAACGGTGAACCAATGTGTTTGGTGTTGATATTCTCCGGCAGTAGATTGATTGTGTCATCCCAGCAAGGACGCACTGAGATCATCAGTAGAGCAGCTACATAACTGACAATCGTGGCAAAGTACTGGAGATAAAACACATAAACGCGCTTCAAATCTTTACTTGAGTTACTAAGCTGGGGTCGGCGTACACCTGATGTTTTAGATAAAATAACAGCGTTCGTAGGAGAAGCCGCACCACCTTCCCTTCCGTCTGCCATTTTTTTCTCTCCAGCAGTTGGCTCTCCTCCAGTCCTCAGTTTTGAGAGTAAGGCTTTTTTATAAATTCTTGCTTGAGTTGTATCATCAGTTGAACTCTATATATTTCCAAATAATAGAATCAATTGCACCCCCCCCCCTCAAATGAAGGGGGAGTTTCTATTTTTGATGACCAAAGTTGAAGGCATGCCTGGCTGATACAACAATGTTACGTTTTACACACGTCTAACTGTCAAGTGAAAGAAAGAAGTCATTTTCACTAGGATTATCACTTTTGACTGATTTGATCAGATTTAAATATTTTCTTGGATATTGGACTGGGAGTTTACTTTGTTATTTGGATGGTAGTCCATATTTTTTCACGAGGCTTTCCCCCAAAATGGAGAGGGAGAGACTTAATAGAAATGCATATAAACCATTTAACCGACTTTTGGTCTGACTTTGTGGTTTGTTAGCAAGGAGTTACGTCAAAGAAAATTCTCATTTATTGCAAATTGTGCAGTATAAGAAAGTTATTTTTGTGTATTGTGAAATGTGATTTCACGGTTGAGCATAGGTGTGTTGTTTACCAGAGAAAAGCAGAATAGCCTAACTGGTAATACTTAAATATACACAGTCATACAGAGCTAGCTACGTGCTACGTACAAGGCTAGCAAAACAATGACTGCCTGAAGAGCCAATCTAAAAGTGCCTTCAGAATGTATTCACACCACTTGACTTTTTCCACATTTTGTTGTATGGATTAAATTGAGTTTCACTGGCCTACACACAATCCCCCATAATGTGGAAGTGGAATTATGTTTCTAGAGATTTTTACAAATTAATTAAAAGTATTGTGTAAATGTTTCAATTCCTTTGTTATGGCAAGCATGAAGTTCAGGAGTAGAAATGTGCTTAACAAGTCACAAATTGCATGGACTAATCTGATAAGTGTTTAACAGGATTTTTGAATTACTATCTCATCTCTGTACCCGACACATACAGACAATTGTAAGGTCCCTCAGATGAGCAGTGAATTTCAAACACAGATTCAACCAAAGACCAGGGAGGTTTTCCCATGCCTCGCAAAGAAGTGCACCTATTGGTTGGTGGGTAAAAAAACAAACAGGCATTGAATCTCCCTTTGAGCATGGTGAAGTTATTAATTACACTTTGGATGGTGTATCAATATACCAAGTCAGTACCAATATATAGGCGTCCTTCCTAATTCAGTTGCCGGAGAGGAAGGAAACCGCTCGGGGATTTCACTGAGGCCAATGGTGACTTTAAAACAGTTCAGGCTGTGAGAGAAAACTGAGGATGCATCAACTACATTGTAGTTACTCCACAATACTAACCTAAATGACATAGTGAAAAGGAAGTTTGTACAGAATAAAAATATTCCAAAACATGCATCCTGTTTGCAATAAGTCACAAATAATACTGCAAAAAATGTGGCAATAAAATTGACTTTATGTCCTGAATACAAAGCGTTATATTTGGAGCAAATCCAACAACAAATAACTGAGTACCACTCTTCACATTTTCAAGCATGGTGGTGACTACATGCCTATCATCGGCAAGGATGTTTATGATGAAAATAAACAGAATAGCTCTAAGCACAGGCAAAGTCCAAGAAGAAAACCTGGTTCAGTCTGCTTTACAGACACTGGGAGATATTCAACTTTTAGCAGGACGATAACCTAAAACACAAGGCCAAATACACACTGGAGCTGCTTACCAAGACGACATTGAATGTTCCAGAGCGCCCCAGTTAGTTTTGACTTAAAATTCTATGGCAAGACTTAAATGGCTTTGTAGCAATGATCAACAACCAACTTGACAGAGCTTGAAGACTAACATGCAATCCTGGAGTGCAAAGCATTTAGAGATTTACCCAGAAAGACTCAGCTGTAATCGCTGCCAAAGGTGATATTAACATGTATTGACTCAGGAGGTTGAATACTTACGTAATCAATAAATCAAATCAGTCTATCATCTATACAATTTGATTACCTTTTTTTTATACAAATGTTAGAATTGGAAATATCCTTTTACATAAGGCGTTCTGTGTGGGTCCATTATTGGAATGTTCATATGTGTAATGAACCTGAAAAACCAAATCATACAGTGATATGGGCATTAAATACTGCCACAAGCCTCCTTGTCTACATTTAAATCCACACCAAGAAGTCACTTGTAGTAAAAGGATTGCCTTGTCGAATTTGCCAATGAACAAAAGCACAGCATAATCCTGACGCCAAAGCTTTCGGTCGACACTTGGTGCGCCCTGCGAGTGGGGAGACAGAACAGACAAGGCAAACATTCCAATGCTGTTCCAACGCATGGTGAACTTAAACCATCTTTACCTTGTCAGCACAGTAAAAGAAACTATTAAAACATACATGTACATTATTCTGTGGCTAGAGTGTAGTTGAACCACAAAGACACAAACCAATTGAAGAAAAATAGGCAGAAAACCAGGTTCGTGACTCCCCAGTTTTGCTTCTGGAGCAAAGTAAGAAGCATGTGATACATAAGAACCCATTCCAGTGCTGCATCTCAGTAGTTCAACGTGTCCTTCTCTCCTTCCCTTCATGTGTACTGATCTTTAAGAATTGAACAGGTCAATTGGAAACAACAGCTTTCACCTATCCAGTGTCATAAGATATGTGCATATGAAGGAAAAGACACAACCAGAAGCCACTTAGCTACTATTAGGACTCAATCCTGGAATGTGCTCCAAACGTCTCAGATATCTACCTTCATAACACCTACAAGTCTAGGTGGACTTGAATGTTTATAATTTAACAGTTGTTAATCTTGTCCTTTCAAATGGTCAATATAGAAATCAAACAAGGAAACAAGACTTCTTTGATTGGAACTCACACCAGTGGTGAATCTCAAAAGTCCTTCCTCCAGTCTTCTCCCCACCCTCTCAAAACATCATGGGGAAGCAAGGAGAGCATTGTTTTTTTTTTATCTAAGGCCAGTATGCTAGGACAAAATCATCTGCAGATTTCTCATGCTAGTGACTAGTTGGAGGCAAATGATCGTGCAGAGACAAAGGATTAAGCTGTCAAAAGCTGACCAACTCCAGTTATTTGTGTAAGTACAATAGAGTACCACAGTATGAGTCATAATACCCATAATACATAGCGGTCAAACAAGAAATGGTTCCAACCGTCTTTCCACCATAGGACATTTTAGAAACACTTAAAATAAGGGATGTGTTTCATGAAGGTTTACCCTTGTGTGATGTTTCAATAACCGTGTAAATATCTGTAGGACAAGGTTACTTATCAATTTAGTCACTTGCATTTAGCCCCCAAAAATGAAATGCTAATTAGCTGCTAATGTGGCTATCATAAAGAACTACAAACGCCATGATGATCTGGACGCGACTGCTGAGGCAAAGGTAAGAACTAACTATGTTAGCTAAATATAGTCATTAATAAATTGGCAAAATGTCTTTAAATTGACAATTCAGAGAGTTCAGTAATATGTTTCACCTCAAAGAAAAGTGGCATGTTTAAATATGAGATGAGGGCAAGCAGTTCAACACAGGTAGGTCACATTTACCATTTTGGGCAGTATATTATGATCTATTATGACATCACATCCACATAAGTGTGTGAGATTCCAGAAGTCTCATTATTTGTGAACCAATTATGATGTCACAACTGATCAATAAATTCCAAATGTTCTGTTTGAACATTCTGGCGTCTGATTGCTGAAAATAGAACACTAGTATCCAAGACAATGTAGCAGATTTCTCCTGAGATATAGTTAACACAGTAGATCACCATAAAATATAGAAAGTGCTACTAGACTACAACTTAGTTGTAGAACGAGGTTAGAAGAAGGCCACTGTCAATCTCCTTGATGATGAGGAGATTCTTGCAGCCGCTAATGGAATATAATGCTTTAACAGGGAACCTTGGAGCTGCCAGTAGCAACTCTGTTCAGCCTGCCCTGCCATCTCAACCCAAGACCACTGAGAAGCTTCTAGCGCTCAAACAAAACAGTTTTAACACCTCCAGAATCCCAGTACTGGAGTTGACTGAAGAAAGAAAGGGTGCACTGCAGCGACTTGCCAGTTTGAAGGCTGTGGAAAAGAAACCACATCCTCCCTCCAGAATCCCAGTACTGCAGAAGAAGAGGTCCATCTGCAATGGGAAGAGTCAAGGACTGCATGTAGCTCCAACATCTCAGCAGTCAGGGAAGGCTACTGTTCCTTCCATCCGGAAGCCACTGCAACCCATCCGTACCAAGAGGGATCAAACCTACGTGGTGAAAGACATCTACCTCCATAGTGCCAAGCCAATGAAGGCAGTCCATGGAGCCAATATGGTCGCCAAGATGCCACTGCCTCCCATTAGAGCCAGAGTCACTGTGCCAAACAGTGATGCCAAGAAGAAGCCATTCCAGCCAGTCAGACCAGAGGGCAGCCCTCGTCCTGCTGCTTCAAAGTACAGAAGGCAGGTTGTGAAGAAACACATTCAGTTCAAGACTCAGACACTAACTGTACAGGATCTACCGCCATGCCCCGATGAGATGGTATGGGACGTCTTTAACTCAGAGGCTGAGCAGGTGATGGCATATATGAAGGCCAAGCTGATCAGTGTCACCCAAGAATTGAAACTGATTAAAAGTGGGGCCAAGATGGATGCTCAGGCTTTGGAGGAGAAAAACGCGAAAGTGCGGTTGAGAAAAAAGGTGGAGAAGTTCATCCAGGAGATCTGCCTGATGAAGGTGGATTCTGACCTATGGGAGATGATAAGAGATAACGAAGAAGAGGAAGAAGAGGAAGAAAGGATTAAAGAGGTGAGGAGAAATGGAGAAGAAAGCAGTGTGGCAAGTAAGCCAAAGGAGACAGCCACAAGATACACTGTGAGCAAGCCAAAGGAAGTCAAGAAGGGTTTGAACATGGAAGAGAAAAAGGAGGACAGACAGGTAAAGTAGCTTGACATTCCAAAGCAATGCTAACTGCTGATCTAGTGTAGTGTTGGTGATCACGTGCGTTTGTATCAGAGGAGGCTGATGGGAGGAGTTATAGGAGGATAGGATCGTTGTAATGGCTGGAATGAAATGAATTGATCGGAATCAAACGTGGTTTCCATGTGATTGATGTGTGTGATACCATTCCTTTTGTTCTATTCCAGCCATTACAATGAGCCCATTACAATGAGCTCCTCCCACCAGCCTCATCTGGTTTGTACATATTGTATATCTTGTCTTTGTTGCCCAGCTGCCCATTATTTGGCCCATCTGATAACATCCATTCATTCAGGTGGTGTTGAAACGTCGATTTGGGATGAGTGCAGTCAACTCCAAGCTGAAGCAGTGTGAGCACTGCGGCCGGTGCTTTGATCCTAGCCGCCTGGAGAAACACAGTGAGATCTATGCCAAGCTCTCCTCCAAGAGCTCTAGACGAGGGGTCTATGACTCCACCATGCACCGTCTCAAAGGCACTGTACTGGCTGGCTACGTGAAGCGATCCGTGATGTGATGCACCAAGGGACCTGAGTCTGTCACTCTTTCTTATTTTGTATTGAACAGACAGACATACAGTGACTGATAAACCACCTGCTGGCCAAATGAGGACTTCTACCTTGGAATCTGTGAGGGTTCCAATAAGAGGCAGTACTACTAGGAGGCAGTATTGTATCCAGAAACATCTAAACCAACAGTGTTCTGCAGTTCCTCAAATCTACAGAAACACCTGTATAAAACACCTCAATAAAATCAAATCCAAACACTCATCTAAATCATTCTGTCAGATGTGTTACTAGTGCAGGAAAATAGAATAAATTAAATATTAAGAAACAAGGGAACGTATTTGTGAAATCTGAATATTAAAAGGAGTGATTTTGTTTCATGCGTTTTAAAAAAGAAAGATCAACTAATTAATTTAGTTGTATAACTTACCAAATTTACACAAATAACTGAAGTTGGTCAGCTTTTGACAGCTTTATCCTTGGACTGTCGACATAATCCATGGATGATTACAATTATAATTCGATGATGTCTGCAGAATCCCGTGTCTCCCTTCTCCACCTCCTCCTTGAACTGCTGCACACAGTCCAGGAAGGCCACCATGGCATGGTCAAACTTGTTGTCCCAGAAGAAGCGCAGGCCCCCTGTACAGTACAGTGGTAGCTCCTACACACGCAAGAAGAAAGAGAGAGTGGAATGTACCATATACAACATGGCCTATTCACTGGGGTTGGCTTCGGCCAGTCTAATGAGCATTGGAAAATAGTTCACTCTTTTTTTCACAGCTTATTAAAAAAGGTTTGTTTGTCTCCATATAGTTGCCAGTGGTAAGTGTGTTCATGTACTGGACCTGTTAGTTCGAGACCTCACTTGTTGGTAACAACCATCACACCTCCTCATCCATGCTTCACGATGGGAACCAAACATGCAGAGATCATCCGTTCACCTACTCCTCGTCTCACAAAGACACGGCGGTTGGAACCAAATCTCAAATTTGGACTCAACAGACCAAAGGATAGATTTCCACCGGTCTAATGTCCATTTCTCGTGTTTCTTGGCCAAGCAAGTCTCTTTTTCTTATTGGTGTCCTTTAGCAGTGGTTTCTTTGCAGCAATTCGACTATGAAGGCCTGATTCACGCAGTCTCCTCTGAACAGTTGATGTTAAGACGCGTCTGCACTGCAAAAATTGAAATCTAAGTAAGATTAAATATCTTAAATACTGGCAATATATACTTGTTTTTGGTCTGACAAGATATTTCTTCTTATCAGCCAGTTTGTATGTTGGAGCATTTCACTTGTTTCAAGCTTTTTTGTCCTTAATTATCTTAAGATAATATAACTTGTTACTGAGATTGTGTTATTGGTTCTGAGTAACTTAATGCTCAAAACTAAAAATACCAGAATTATAAAGCTGTTTCATCAACACTGACAAGTACAGAACTGCTTTGTCAAAGTCAGAATTTCTTATTTCAAGCATCTTATCCTTTTCATCTCTTCACATATTAAGAACAGATAATGACCAAATGGAATTCAGTTTTATTGTAAATCATACACACAGCACAGCAATCATGTAGACAAAATACAGTACAGAACAAAGACAGTACACTTTTCATATCTGGGGAACACACTGAGTCATTTGAAGTGTTGTACAATTCTATTACTTCCCCAAGATGGTATTTGACATGTACATAAGTTTGGCTCTTGTTGCTAATTGTGTAATGAGAGGTAAAATCAACCAGCTTTTCAGCATCCACTAACTCAGTGGCCTGTGCAAAGTGTGGGACCTCAACTTGATAAGACATGATGTTTCTATCAAAGTGTATAGTTTGAAATGGTGGATATTCCAAAAAATAAAGCCTAGAATCAACGAGAAATATGTTTTTGACCAGTCCAAATTCTGCATATTACCATTCAGTACTTTGGCAAAGATCTTGGACTTCTGATTTATGTATTTTATTTGTATTGATTACAAGCCATTTGAGTGATACAGCATGGTTTACTTCATTGAAACCTAGGAAGTCCCTCAATTTTCCACGTAAATATTGTAGATCTTTAACCTCTGATACAGGTCCCATCTCCCTTTCATTTGAAAAAACTGGGTGCATTGAACTGTCAACATTTTGGCAGCTTTCATATATTTGGTTCTGATTGATCAAAGACTTGCAAATATTTTTTTTAATTGAGCTTGGAAGCCCATTGTTTAAAGAAACAATGTTTAGACTCGAACCGCATACACATATGTCTAACCATTGGACCCAATGACTTTATCTGTGATGGCAAATGTATCATATAATGCTGTTTAGGTGTAACATTGCGGTCTGGAAAAAGCTCCTTCCAATACTTCAAATGATTTACAATGAGTAACTTCAACCTAGACACAGTCAAAATGGAAAGAACAGGTGCAAATACTATCTGTACAATCTCTATTAGCTCAATTGTCAGTCGTATATATGCATTGACTTCCAAACTCTCCAAAACAAATGGCAATATCCTTAGCAGGACAAGCATTTGCCCAGATGACTGTTTTAGTTTTCCATCACTTGACGTTAATGTACTAACAGAAATTGGGGATGGCCGATCGCTAACATCTAGAGGGGAATAAGAGAAACCAAGAATAGCAGAATTCACTGAGTCCAGATCAATCTGTCATGACACAACAAGATGATTCAAAATACATTGGGGCTATGCCCTCCATAATTACATGCATAATGTCTTCCGGAGTTTGTTGTATGATATCAAAGGCTGAGAATTCAACTAACTTGCTCCTTCTATTGATCCCATATGTTGTTCTCAGGCTGTTGCGAAGCAAGTCAGTCTGTGCCTTTTCTATTTCATCACACTGTCTGACATGCTTCTCCAATGTCCTTTCAGTATATGCATCCTCATTGAAGTGTGACTGCATGTCCTCAAAAGAACACTCAGTGTCTGCACTTACAGTAGGCAAAGCCCACACCCTCTGAACCCTACTAGTTCATGTTGTGCCAGGGTGTCTCCAGAGAGAGACCATGGCACCATATATCGTTTTCTCGCCGTTAATAGTTAGCATTTTAACCCCACTGTACAATGAATGCATCCATGTCTTCCTTGATTCTATTCAATATTACATCTACACCAGATTGACAGAGGTCTGCTGATCTAGCCATGGCAAGTAGCCTGATAGCAGCCAGTTTAGACCTGTATTTTGGATTTATATTTCCTAGGGTGTAGTACACCATTAACAACTTGTTTTTTGATGCAAAGGATCCTAGTGGATTACAGATCTCTATTTCATCCGTGTACAGAACAATCTGCAATGCATTTGGTTTCTCTGAAAATAAGGGATGTGATTTTAGAAGAGCACCATCAACAATGTCATGAAAAAAACTTGCCCTGCACATCTGGGGTCCCTTTTCAACCATAGACAAAATCTTTGGGTGTGATAAGAACTGCTCTAGACTTTTGACTAATGGTACATAATAAAATAATTTGTCTTTGATGAAAATGTCTTTTGATCCTCCACATTTCATCCTGCATATGGTTCAGGCAATTGGAATTTCCTCTGCGTCCAAACAGCTTCTTAATAACACTGTCCTGTCTAAATGTTGTTGCAACGCCAGCAAAAGGGTCAATGAAATTGTCAACTATATCCATTGCATCTTTTTCAAGTTGACCTGATGTGCTTCCTGAATGCTTCTTTAGCACTGC
Organism: Salmo trutta; assembly: GCF_901001165.1. Lineage (NCBI taxonomy): Eukaryota > Metazoa > Chordata > Actinopteri > Salmoniformes > Salmonidae > Salmo > Salmo trutta. The sequence goes on along the minus strand of NC_042958.1, from coordinate 65,078,723 downwards.
CTCCATCTGCTTCCTGAGGTTGTCCAATAGTGATGATTGATACTGCTGTACCCCAGCAACAATGTCATTCACACCTTTCTGAAAATGAGACAGTGAGAGAGGTGGGGATGTCATCAATCATGGAGGTTGGAACACACCATCATGTATACCTATGATATTCACATTTTCTTATGACATATTCATTAACATAAGGACATAAGGGGTCAACAATAGTAAGGTAGACAACCTAGCACTGAGAATGAACTCAACCATCACTGAACCACTACAAAATGATCTGCATAATGTAACAAACCAAATGCTCTGCTTACCTGTGAGAGAAGATGCTTGGCTCTGGTATTTATCACAAAAGCAGTGGCATGTGTTGTCAGATTCTAAAAGAATGTTGACATTGAATGTAGTATCCTGAGGCTGGACATTACAAGTTCATGACAAGTATAATGTTTGTGACAGGAGAAGTGGTTGCGAAGACTGACTATGAATGCTATTAGTAAATCTAAGTACTTAAAAAAATATGGTACATTTCAGTAGATTGCCACCAACCGAGTAACTTACCTGTTGCACTGTGACAGCTCCATGTTGGTCAATGCCCCTTTGCCCATCATCTGAGTCAGATGGATGGAGTTGCTGATCAGTGATGCTGGAGTTAGCTAGAAGACTGTTGTCCTGTGTACCACACATCAAAGAAACAGATGATTATTTGAAATTGTATTTAGTGTCACCAATAGTGCTATTTAAGTGTTTTGTTCCTATTTATCATCGATTATTTTCACATCAACCCAGCTTTAGCCATAAGAGTCATTATGGCTACAATGATCGAATAGCCTAATGGACAGTATGATTTTGGTCCGTGTATCGTCTGTTCATTAAATTATTTTTTTAAATCCAGAGAACAAAAAAAATGCAAGCTAGCTACTTGTTCCGGTGGTGCTTGGCTTTCCTCCGATGGCTGTTCATCTGGTCGGGTGCAATCAAGTAGGTGTTGAAGGTGGTTTCTCTTTACATGATGGAAGGAATTGTACACTATATTCCTCAGTGCATCCGTCAATACCACAGAGCAGCCAGAAATCAGGGCTGCCACTGTGAAATCTATTGATATGGCTCAATAACAGTTTCAATGAAAAAGTAATAAAAACGCAGCAGATAACGCACCGTCAAAGCATCTTGAACGTTACTAAACGCAAGTAAAACGTTCCCACAGCTTTCGATGAAAAGGGCGGAAAGAAGTGAAAATGATGTTCAGTATTTATAATAAAACCAAGTAATTTATTGGAGTAGAGAACAACACCACTGGGACTTTTAACTATACATGTATCACTCCGCTTTACAGGTGTTCTAATAACCGTTAATTACATTAACAATCGTTCTCTATCTTAAATTGTAACAAACTTCGCACCGCAAATATGAACATATTTCCACAAATAACATTTGAGTTAAATGATGAATGGTCGTCAGGAGAGGACGGTAACGTGTAGACCTACACAAAGTAGCAGTAGCAAGCTAGTGTGGAGGAAAATGTATATGTGTTGCTTGGCAACAGTCCAGTTCCAGACCAGTTGGGGAACTATGTGTGTTGGCGGAGCCAAATAAATGATGAAATAAATAAACAAATCATAATCTGTTGTCGCGTATTACTGTTAACTAAGAAATTGCGCTTGTAGAAGTGTTGTATAAAAGCAATATCACACTCGAGGTCGTGCTGTTATACTGAATATTATTATCTTTGGCCTGCGGCCTCGTACCTACGACCGAATCACAGCCGTGCTGATATTCAGCACTCCCTCTCTTGTGATATTGCTTAACTGACGTACGTTCATCACATTATCTAGCTAAATAAGGGAGGCCTAAAAAACTAAAATACGGTCCAAATCTTTGAGTCATCTAACAACACCATGAATGAAGATGGAATGGATGACACATATCCAGGCATGGACCATATATCAACCGCAGTATTAAAAGGTAATGTTCATTTGTTTACACCCGTCTACCTTTCTCCTTAGCAAGCTAACGTTAGCTAACGTTCATTTGAATTGGAAAGTTGGCAAACCAAGTTAGCATGCTAATTTTAACTAGGTAACGTTGCCTTTTTTGCAGTTAATAACTGCACGAACGGCCATTCGTTGAAAAAACTTGAACTTTGGTTAGATTGAGTGCTTTATTGCCAGAAATAGTGTTAATGAGGTGTAAATGTGCCCTAATGACTGACGCCGTCGATTATTTAGCTTCGCCGTCTTTGGCGCCCTTTCTATTGACAATAGAAAATAAATAGAAATGGCGCCAAAGACGGCGAAGCTAAATTATCGATGGTGTCAGTCATTGTCTACAATCTTAGCTAGGCAAGCAAAGATTAACTAAGGTTTTCAATATGGGAGACAATTTAGCGTTAACGTTAGTTTCATTAGCTTGCACTATCTTTTGGTTTAAAGTAATTGACTTAAACCGTTCATGATATACTAGTAAACTCATTTTGTTAGCTAACATGAGCTATCTTGGTAAATCATTCCTGCATTAACTGGAAAGGGAAGACAGCATGCTAATGTCTCATAACCTATATCAACCTGACACTTTGCGTCTATAAACTATGATTTAGTTGCTAATTACTTAACTATTTTCCATGTGGTTTCATGTATTTTTTAGCTGCTAATATAAGCACAGACATGCTGCCCAGCCTCTAAGGAGGATTTACATGATCTCTTTCCCGGTCCAGAGCACTTCTTCAGAAGGAGAACCATTTGGAGATTTACTCATGGTGATAATGAGGTCATGTTAGATTTTGACATTTGGGAGACATTTAATCTAACCATGCAGACAGTGTTTCCTGTTATCAAAGTAGCATTTCCTGGCCATCATTACAATACATGTATCTACAGATCTACTTGTTTTGGTGTTTGCTGTTAGGTTGTTGTTACAGTGTGGTGTTCTTTGCCTTTATAATTACTATAGAATAAATGTATGTCTTATACAGGGTGAAGAATCAGACCTGTGTAGACCAGGCACCTCCTCTGGGACCTGGAGAGATCCCCACTATCTAGATGCAGCACCCCAGAGGTTGAACAGTTGGGTGGTAAGTACACAAATTGAAATAGTGGATAGTGTTTCCTTATAAATGCAACTTCTACTACTACTCTAAATGAGGGACTAGAAACCAAGTGACTATTTAGTCTTCAGTGTTTCCTGTGGAATGAGAGGTTTGGGGTGGTAGTACCAGCGGAATCACTGGTCTTAATTTCAGTCTACATTTTTAAATGTTAATTGGTCGGGTTTGTGATGTTTTCTGGCATCAGAAACTACTGAGAGGCCTACAGAACCAGGCGAGACATTATAAAACTCTACAGGAGATGTACAAAACCAAGGCCAGACCCAACCAGAAGGATGTTTCCAGCTCCTGGACCTTGAATTCCAAGCAAGACGGGCCTTCATCGACTCTGATGCTACTAAGGAGCAGGACAGGCCTACCAAGATACTTCAAGGGTATCCCTGCTTCAGAGAACTGGAACATGTAAGCAAATGTATTCATTTTAAGTAGGCCTATGCTTCTTTATCCTGGTTAACACCAGACCAAATCTCAAATGAGATGCGGTGTGGGAACTGAGCAGCGTGAGAAGCCATAGCAGGGACGGGGGTAAACTACTTCGGGCAAATGTAAAACAGTGAGCTCGCGAGAATTCGGTCTGGTTGTCTGTATGTCTGTCATGTTATGGATGAACTCCGGCGGATCCCTCGATCGAGGGAACTGCTTTATATCTGAACTGAAGACCTGCTGGGGGACCTTTTACAACAAGGCACAGTTTTATGTAGTGTTCAAAAAGGTAATGAAGCCACCGCTGCTGGACAAAGGTAATTACTGGCTCTGTTGACAATGGAGAATCCCATGAACGGATTCATTTTTGTTTAAATAACTGGCTGCAGTAAATCAAATGAAACTATTTTTGTTTTTAACAGTGAAGCACTCAATCGCTATGATGAGGGCTTTACCAGATATATTCCCATCACCTGTGGCTCCACCGAAGAAGTTAGGACATGCAAGTGAGGCTATGCTTCACATCCTTGAGGTAAGAAATGTGTGCATGTATTAGAATTTTCATTACTTAACCATAACATACAAAAAGTGTGAATTGTCTTTGTTGTCATATTTGTTTTTCTCTTTGTGTTTGTGTCAGTCTGCAGAAGACCCCAACACCTTTCTTCAGGAGAGACTACTCTTCAGCCCTGTCGTGATTATCTGCGAAACCAACTGCGTACTGGCCATTGCCTGTGGTGACCTTCCTGTGGTGACCTTCCCAAAAGAGGACAGCTATGCCACCGTGACGTATCTCAAGCATGATGTTCAGGAGTAAAAATGTGCTTAACAAGTCACAAATTGCATGGACTCATCTGATAAGTGTTTAACAGGATTTTTGAATTACGACCTCATCTCTGTACCCGGCCCATACAGATAATTGTAAGGTCCCTCAGATGAGCAGTGAATTTCAAACACAGATTCAACCACAAACACCAGGGAGGTTTTCCCAAGCCTCGCAAAGCAGTGCACCTATTGGTAGGTGGGTAACAAAACAAACATACGTTGAATATCCCTTTGAGCATGGTGAAGTTGATAATTACACTTTGGATGGTGTATCAATATACCCAGTCAGTACCAAGACATTGGTGTCCTTCCTAACTCAGTTGCCGGAGAGGAAGGAAAACGCTCAAGGATTTCACCATGAGGTCAATGGTCACTACTATTGATATTTTTGAAACTTTTACTTTTACTTCACTACATTCCAAAAGAAAATAATGTACTTTTTACGCCATACATTTTCCCTGACAGCCAAAAGTACTACTTACATTTTGTCAGGAAAATGGTCCAATTCACGCACTTATCAAGAGAACATCCCTGGTCATCCCTACAGCCTCTGATCTAGCGGACTCACTAAACACAAATGCTTTGTTTGTAAATTAATGTCAGAGTGTTGTAGTGTGCTCCTGGCTATCCGTAAATAAAACAATAAAATATAAATTGTGCTGGCTGGTTTGCATAATAAGGAATTTGAAATTATTAATACTTTTACTTTTGAAACTTAAGTATATTTTAAACCAAATACTTTTAGACTTTTGCTCATGTAGTATTTTACTGGGTGACTTTCAGTTTTACTTGAGTCATTTTCTATTAAGGTATCTTTACTTTTACTCAAGTATGACGTTTCAGTACTTTTCCCACACTGCTCTCCAGCAACTAAGTTAGGAAGGACGCCTGTATTTTGTAGTGACGGTGTATTGATACACCATCTAAAGTGTCATTAATAACATCACCATGCTCAAAGGAATATTCAATGTCTGCTTTTTCTATTTTAACCCATCTAACAATAGGTGCCCTTCTTTGCGAGGCATTGGAACCCTCCCTGGTCTTTGTGCTTGAATTTGTGCTTGAAATTCACTGCTCGACTGAGGGACCTTACAGATTCATTAATTATCTGAATTAATGAATAAAATGAAGAGCAGGTTACAGAGTTGTTGATTGTCCACTGTCAACATTCTGGAACTCTTGATGTCATAATCGACTCTTCTATTACATCATGTTGGGTCCATATCTTATGTATCTTTGACAGTGAACAGTAAACCCAAATCACTTTTACAAAGCACAGCTGACCAGTTAGTAGTTTGACTTGTAATTTGTACTGCCTACTTTTGAAAGACAATTTCTTTCATCAAAATGGCACAGCTCGCCCAGAAAGGTGGGCTGTGCAACATGAAGATGTTCTTTTTGGCTGTTATTTTCTGTCTCCTATCGCCTGCTGCTACAAATGTGTTGGCTTCTTCGTCTTCGGACCAGAAGACTTTGATGCCAGTGAAGGACCACTCTGTACGGAACAACCCTGACGCTACAAAAGAGACCAATTTTAAGACATTGCTGGAACAACTTGAGAGTTTACGGGTGAAAGACGATTCTTCTCCAGGTAATGTGGGCCAGTTGACAAAAGGATATTCCTCCAAAATTGCCAAGTACCCCTCGGAGCTTGTGGAGCCCCTGATTTCTGTTCCAGAGCACAAGCCTTTGATGCCAGTGAAGGACCACCCTGTTCAGGACATCCCCAATGTTGCAAAACTGACCAAAATGGTGCAAGTGGACCAGATGCTGGAACAACTTGAGAGGGTGAAAGATGATACTTTCCCAGGTAAAGCTAAAGTCCCCCAGAAGATTGTGGAGAAACGTATTCCTTATCTACTGGCTTACAAGCAAACAGCATTACATGGTGACGATGACGTCTTCAAAGAAAATGTTCAGGCTTCAGCTCCAAAAGCTCAGAAGAGCACCCTGAAGATCAAACCCAGAGTCAACATATTGACCGACCCTTCTTACTCCGAGCCACTTGTGAAGGTGAACCTGATTTTGGGGCTCTTTTTCTATGGCTTCATCGTAATAGTGGTTCTCTATGATGCTGTGAGAATCTCCAAGGAGGCTAGAAGGAGATTTGATGCTATGGCCGCTGCCAGGCTGAAGAAAAGACAACCAGCCACCGATGAACCACAGACACTGGTGTCCAGAGTTCGGGAGAGCATATCTTCACACTTTGGTTTGAAACAGGCATCATCCACACCACAGTGTGCCCACATTTCTGACAATTCGGCAAAAGAGTTGCACAAGTCAAAGGAGTCAACCTCCACCAAGGACAAATCTGAAACGGTAAAGAGACCCGGAAAGAGTGCCGTCAGCCTGAGAGAGTGTGAGCCACCTCTGCCTAGCATCCCAGAGAACTTTCTTGTGCCTGACTCTGAGCCTGCCATCCAGGTGGCATTGAACCCATTCGACACCAAGCTAGCCGAAGTTGTATCTCACAATACTGAGGCATCCAACTACGAGGCAACCGAGAAGCCCTGCTACACACATTCCGGACTCACTGAGGTTTGTGTCGATTAAGACCGAGGACTACTTCTTAAACCAAGTGACATTGAATAAAAGCAGCAGATATTGAATCACCAAATGAGATCACATGGAGACTGCAACCTTTGAAGACTTATTTTTTCTGTTTGTAAATGAATATAATTACTTTAGAATAGTAATAAAAATATATTGCATTTAAAATGTATGTTTAAAGTCATTTTTGAGTATTTTGATTTGTTGTTGTACATGAATAAGAAACATTATTTAATTGATAAAATAGATTTTTCGGAGAAAAAAATAGTTTAACAAATGATTCTTCTGTACTGTTGTATAGTTTTTTGCCAGTAGTTCTGAATATAGCCCTCACAAGCCCAAAGTGTCCCTGAAAATGTTGTGCTATGTCAGATATGTGCAGATACAGTGCCTTCAGAATGTATTCATACCACTTGACTCAATTCACATTTTGTTGTGTTACAGCCTGAATTCAAAATGGATTAAATATATTTTTTCTCACTCATCTACACATAAGACCCCATAATGATAATGTGAAAACATGTTTTTTTGAAATTTTTGCACATTTATTGAAAATAAAATATACAATATCTAATTTACATAAGTATTCACACCCCTAAGTCAATACATGTTATAATCCCCTTTGGCAGCAATTACAGCTGTGAGTCTTTCTGGGTAAGCCTCTCAGAGTTTTGTACACCTCGATTGTACGATATTTGCCCATTATTATAAAAAAAAATCTTCAAGCTCTGTCAAATTGATTGTTGATCATTGATAGACAACCATTGTGAAGTCTTGCCATATATTTATTTTATTCTTTATTTTTATTTGACCCATGTCATAGTGGTTTATAAGTCAGTATTTGTGAATTGGGTTGTGTTTTTCTGTGGATTCATGTTTATTGTATTGCTATTGAACTTTGACCATTGAAATCTGAGAGACCCTCAGATTAAGATAGAGTTGGGTGCACCCTAGTAAACTATAGGCAGGATATATGGCCGGTATCTAAGTCTATTGTACTATTGATGTATTTCATTCATATTGAGCTCATTGTACAAATTTCACATATCAATATTTCCTCAAGGTGATTCATTTTTTTTGTAAGTATTTTTGTTTACAAA
>NC_042958.1:64958095-65062403 GCF_901001165.1 Salmo trutta | reverse complement strand
AGAACCCATGCCAAATCTTTTCCCCCCCCCCCAGTCTCCTTAAGGAGGAATATGTTTTGTTGTGCATGTATATTGTATAACCTGTATATTGTTATTTTAATTTATTGTTGTACAGTTTTGTTGTAAATACAACAGGCAACATTATTTAATTGATAAAATATTCAATGTATGATTAAAACAACTTCACATTTAACATTTGGTTTCCAAATAAAAATGTATTCTATAACATCATGTTGAGTTTGTGGTTCACAATTCCATTGGTGTACCTTGCGTGTGCTGAACTTAAGGTTACACATCACAAGTTGCTGTTTTTAAAATAAGTAAAAGGATCTGTTCATTCTACAACATTATATTAGCACAAAAACATCAACATTTACAAACCTTGGCGCTAATTTAGCTTACATAGGGCATATACTGTATAATGCTTATTGTGCATGGCCACATTGAAGTAGCATACACATAACAAGAGAGGATGGACTGGTGCCATGGGAGATGCCCAGATGCCAGTCATTGCCCTCTGTCGTTAATCAGAGGAGATTCTGCAGGGGCATTGCTTATGCCAAGAGAAAGTTGTGCTCGTTGGCAGTGCCCTCCCCCTGTGCCCAGGGGTCATTAAGAACGTTCCAATAACGTTCTAAGAACTAAACACTCAGCATTTCTCAAGTAAACAACCAGAGATGTGATTAGTAACTGGAGTGCTTAAAAACGAAGATTGGGAAATTGTCGGTGTCGGCACTTTATTTTAGGTGTTTAACTCTTTCTCTTAACTTTAATTCGCTTTTTTTGGTTTAAACCTTTATGGTTTATTCTCTCTATTTGGCTACCTGCTTTGTAATTACATGCAGTAACTTAACTAATCCTACTGTACTTCTAGAAAAATAACTACTCCTACAACAACATATATCATAGCATATCTCACAATATATAAAACAAATATATAGCTGGTATTTGCACTAGTAAAATGTAAGTTATGCTGATATTGTTCCAAGCAAGTATTATAAATCACCACTCAATTAAAATGTCAGGGTTCTGATGATGCCTTGTATTATGTGTGTCCATAGTTAATGTTGTGTGAATACCAGATCCGCTGACCATTTCATCCTCACTCCCTCCATGTCATCGCCATGTAGTCCTGTGTGCCTGGAATATAAATCAATAGCAAAAAGGACCTTCAAAGAGTTATATTACTAACACCTCAATGGGATTTTCACATTTTAATCATGCAGGCTACAAATGGAAAATATGAAACAGGAGAGGGGAACAAGATATCAGACATGGCACTTTACATATTAAAGGGAGAAGGAAAAAAAAAAAGAGGACTGAGAATTGGAATTAACTCTGGACCGGGGTCAGGGAGTGTGCACGTGTGCATCCTGTGCTCGTACGTGCCCCACAGGGTGTATGAGAGAATATTGCCTGCTTTGTGTGAGTGTGGCATACTCTGTGTGTGAGAATATGCGTGTGAATGTGTGCCTGTGTCCTGTGATAGAACGTGCCCTGCAGGGTGTGTGAGAGAGTGTGTCCTGCTGTGTGTACGTGTCCTGTGTGACTGTGTGTGTATTAACCATTGTATCCTGTGTGTGTGGATCCTTGAGGGTGTGTGTAGCCAGTGAGCGAAACCTATTACAGTATGTTAATCGCGTCTGTGCAATGTGTGAATTAACGCTCGTGTCTCTAAGCAGTATCTCTCTTTGTTGGCCAGGTTCGGCGCCCACATCTCCTTTTTGCATTATCTTCTGTTATAGCCGGAGCAAAGGAAAGGGCGTCTAGATCGCTGGAGCCCGGAGGGTGATAGTAATCCGATTAGGAATAATCACTCTAGGTGAAGAAGAAATCCATGGATTAATGGAATAGTTATGTTATCCCCCCCCCCCCCCACAAAAAAGTATACAGGAAGAACTGAAGAAAAAATACAGGCAGTAAGGAAGTAGGGATTAGGCAGAGGGTCATAACGTATAATCGTGACAACATATGCTTTTTTTTACATTGACGTGTATGAAATTAAATGTTTGCTTTAATATCTACATCTACCTAAAGGGCTTCGATTTAAATGAAACCACACAAAAATAGACCTGGTCTTTGTAAAGATGAGTGCGAATGTAACATACAAATCGAGGCGAGATTGGGATTTTTTTAGGGGAATAATTTCTCCCATCACATTAATTTTTCATAAAAAAAGGAAACCACACCTTACTGTGCATATTTACCGCCATTTCATCACTACAGTTTGAAATTAGAGTGGGAGACAGATGGAGAGGATGAACAGTTAAGAAAGTGGTGGCCACGGGGATTTAATCCCATGTCGTTGGGGAATACCATTACGCGTGGTACGGAGTCTGCTGTGTTGACCACTTGGCCAAACTCTGGCACTGTCAGAGTGAATATTACAGATGATAAAAAGTGGCATGATAATACATATACGCTACTGTTTGGACGCCGCCAAATATTCACACGGCAAGTTTAATACATACAGATGACTCATTTTTCATATGCCTCAAGTGTAAGAATTGTCCCACCCACACAATGTGTAGGCTACATTCATGCAGCATGTCCCCCAAAAATGTATTGTTGCATCCTCTTTTTGCAGTTTATAGGAGCTCTGCTGTAAATAATAATCGAATCACTCTCAATTCTACCAAGCCTTATAAGGAAGACAAAGCACCCAATGCGAGACCAAACAAACAAACACCAAATACAGAGCTAGACTCCTCTTGAACACGGCATTAAACGGGATTAAACAAGAAGACACCGGAACACCACATGCTGCAAAAGTGGAGTACAATGCCTGCCAACATTTAGAGGATAAAAAAAAGCAAGTAAAAAGAAGAAAGAAACCCCTTGTTCGAATCAGACATCAAATGCTTGGCAACCCCATGCGGAGTCACAGCGTGGCATGGCAGTTTCTGCTGCGTTGCACTTTCCCATGTGTTGTTGCGTAAAAACTCTATATAATCTACCTGTATGTATGGAGCCCTGCAACAGGCTAGCTAGTTAGCACAAGCAGTTAGGAAGTGCTTACTGTTGTACAATAATAATTTTGGACACAGGTTTGGACACAGCTACTCATTCCAGGGTTTTTGTTTATTTTTTACTATTTTCTACATTGTAGAATAATATTGAAGACATTAAAACTATGACATAACCAAAAAAAGTGTTAAACACATTTTCAAAGTAGCCACACTTTGCCTTGATGACAGCTTTGCACACTCTTGGCATTCTCTCAACCAGCATGCTTTTCAAACAGTCTTGAAGGAGTTCCCACATATGCTGGTCCAACTCATCCCAAACCATCTCAATTGGGTTGAGGTCGGGTGATTGTGGAGGGCAGGTCATCTGATGCAGCACCATCACTCTCCTTCTGGGTCAAATAGCCCTTACACAGCCTGGAGGTGTGTTTTGGGTCATTGTTCTGTTGAAAAACAAATGATAGTCTCACTAAGCGCAAACCAGATGGGATGGCGTATCACTGCAGAATGCTGTGGTAGCCATGCTGGTTAAGTGTGCCTTGAATTCTAAATAAATCACTGACAGTGTTACCAGCAAAGCACCCCCACACCATCACACCTCCTCCTCCAGCACACTTCACAGTGGGAACCACACATGCGGAGATCATCCGTTCACCTACTCTGCGTCTCACAAAGACACAGCTGTTGGAACCATAAATCTCAAATTTGGACTCATCAGACCAAAAGGACAGATTTCCAACGGTCTAATGTCCATTGCTCATGTTTCTTGGCCCAAGCAAGTCTCTTCTTATTGTTGTTCTTTAGTAGTGGTTTCTTTGCAGCAATTCGACCATGAAGGCCTGATTCATGCAGTCCCCTCTGAACAGTTGATGTTGAGATGTGTCTGTTACTTGAATTCTGTGAAGCATTTATTTGGGCTGCAATCTGAGGTGCAGTTAACTTATGAACTTATCCTCTGCAGCAGAGGTAACTCTGGATCTTCCTTTCCTGTGATGGTCCTCCTGAGAGCCAGTTTCATCATAGCGCTTGATGGTTTTTGCGACTGCACTTGAAGAAACTTTCAAAGTTCTTGACATTTTCCAGATTGACTGACCTTCATGTCTTAAAGTAATGATGGACTGTTGTTTCTCTGCTTATTTGAGCTGTTCTTTCCATAATATGGACTTTGTCTTTTACCAAATAGGGCTATCTTCTGTATACCACCCCTACCTTGTCACAACTGATTGGCTCAAACGCATTAAGAAGGAAAGAAATTCCACAAATTAACTTTTAACAAGGCACACCTGTTAATTGAAATGCATTCCAGTGTGCAAAGCTGTCATCAAGGCAAAGGGTGGCTACTTTGAAGAACTTCAAATATAAAATATTTTTTGATTTGTTTAACATTTTTTGGGGGGGTTACAACATGATGATGTGTTTTTTCATAATTTTGATGTCTTCACTATTATTCTATAATGTAGAAAATAGTAAAAATAATGAAAAACCCTGGAATGAGTAGCTGTTTTTAAACGTTTGACTGGTACTGTTTATCTGAGCAAGTCTGACAAATGATGAATTCATAATATGGATGCCGTAGATAAGTGCTATGTAATTGCGTACTAGCTGATACAAGGTAATGGGATTGATTCTTCCCTGGAATTATGGTGTTGTAATGTAAGTGTGGCCGTACTGTAGCTAGCTAATAGTGAGAACGATGGACCATAGACAGATGGACTGCATTTTCTCCATGATGTGCCTCAACAGCAGGATTTATCCCAAGTGGTCCTGGTACTACAGGTCCCTGAGAGGGTCAGAAAGCACAGGGATCAATAAACATTAGCTTCTTCTCTGTTGAGGAACATGGATCAGGTCATGCCTTGCCATCTAGCGACTGGAGATTGCGTTTCTGATCGGACTGTGTGTGTGTGTGTGTGTGTGTGCGTGCGTGCGTGCGCAATGTTACAAGACTGTGTTCCCATGGCTACACTCCCTCCACTTTTCTCACTCTTAACACTCCTCTATGGAACTGGAAGTGACACTGTGCTAATGTGGAAGAAAGTAGAGTCATGTATACTATCGCTTATAAGAACCTACCTGGCCTTCAATGAAAACATGTAAACACTTGAACTACAGAACCATTTCCCGTTCCTGTCCGTTGAGTTTCCACAAACTCATGGAACACCAGAAACGCCCTCCTCCACCCAGCCTGTCCAGCTTTCGTGCCCATCTATTCACATTGACACAAAGACACCCATTTTCTAGTTTTCAGGTTGCTACGATACTGCCAACCCAACCTGAAATTTCTACAGCTCTCAGCAATAAAACACATTGCTGTTAGTAGTAAAATGAATCAAAAGCAGATAAACAGAGACAGATAAATGTCCTTTTCCCAGGAGGCCACTGCGGTGAATAAGAATCACACTCAGATTTAACGAGGCTGGTAGCTGTTATTTTAGGCTGATTCTCTGCCGTCTTGCTATTGTCCAGAGGCTAATGCGGCCATTTTGTTTTGGCTATCTTGTAAATGTACTCTGACTTTAAAATGGGGGGCATACCTCCATTATTTCTGGTTGGAAACAAACAACAAAAGAGAAGGTATAAACTTTTTTCAAACTACATAATGGTATAATGGAATTTCATCAAGTTATTATTCAGCTCTGCTAGTCTTATTTTCTGGAAAAATAGTGCATCCTGGGAAAAGTCAGGGTGAAACTCTTTTTAATTGGCGCTCTCTGAAACATGGCTCTTTCAGAGCACAGGAGGCTGCTGAGGGGAGCACAGCTCATAATAATGTCTGGAACGGTATGAATGGAAAGGCATCAAACACATGGAAACCATGTGTTTGATACGATTCTACTCCAGCCATAACCATGAGCCCATGCTCCCCAATTAAGGTGCCACCGACCTCCTGTGCTTCAGAGGACCCAAAAAAAGTGCTCCTCAAAGCAAACCTGGCAGATCATTGCCTACTCGACATCTTATAGAAATCTTTCCGTTTACGGCGTCAGTTGTTTTTCAGTGGTTTTGTCGCAAAATGTTTACCACTCGTTGAGGTAATATTGGCAGTTGGGATGTCGATAATGATTAGAAATGACCTTTTCAGTCTCTGCCTCAATCTATTGAATGGTGGACAACACAGCTTTACAAGGTTCTACTGTTTCTCACATCAATTATTTTCTACAGAATCAATTACACACATTGTTCAGTGGAGTATTTTCCTTCTATCTTCCCCCCCAAAACCCTGCTCCACCTGCCCATTCAATAATTCACCTTAGCTGCTACGCCTTAGATACTGCTGTAGATCTGAGGGGATTGGATAGGTGTAAGTGGAGCCATATACTGTCTAAACACACACTGAGTGCACAAAACATTAAGAACACCTTCCTAATATTGAGTTGCACCCCCTTTTCGTCAGTTGAATGGACTCTACAAGGTGTCAAGTGTTCCACAGGGATGCTGGCCCATGTTTACTCCAATGCTTCCCACAGTTGTGTCAAGTTGCCTGGATGTCCTTTGGGTGGTGGACCATTCTTGATACACACGGGAAACAGTTGAGTGTGATGAACCCAGCAGCGTTGCAGTTCTTGAGACACTCAAACCGGTGCACCTGGCACCTAATTACCATACCCTGTTCAAAGGCACTTCAATCTTTTGTCTTGCCCATTCACCCTCTGAATGGCACACAATCCATGTCTCAATTGTCTCAAGGCTTAAAAATCCTTATTTGACCTGTCTCCTCCCCTTCATCTACACTGATTGAAGTGGATTTAACTGGTGACACCAATAAGGAATCATAGCTTTCACCTGGATTTACCTGGTCAGTCTACGTCATGGAAAGAGTAGGTGTTCCTAATGTTTTGAAACACTCAGTATACATCTCTATATATGGCTGTAAGCAATGGTGAAAGTTACCAGCCAGCATCATCAGAAGGCAAGGAGACGTTAGGTTAACCCTATCATGTATTTTCAGATCTACATTACATGTGCCTAAAAGGAGTAGGGGCTAGGGGTCAATTTGGAATTCACAAAGAGAGTTTTCCATACTCCCCAGGCCTCTGTCTATTTCTTTTGTCTCTCAACTGGCTGGGGGCCGTCACAGAGCCCTATTGGCTGTCACTACCATCATGTGTGACCAATTAGAAATATTCCTGTGGAAAACAATAGTCATGGCTTCTGGTGCCAGGGACATTTGAAGTGAACGGCATCTGCACAAATTAGGGCTGACTACCTGAGGTAGTACTCTGTGTATAGGGGTTTCTAAACTTGGGTTGCTGGGGAAACTGCTTGCCAAGCAGCCCTGCAAATAAATTATTTCTACTTTTAGTGTGTGGCTCGACGTTGCATCTGAATGGGTTCAGCACAATTTCCGAGATAGCTTTACATGGCAACAGGTAGGTAGAAAGGTTTCCACTTTCCAGACACAATTATCTCGCTTTCTTTTTCTCTCTCTTTTTCTCTTCCTTCTGTCTGAAACACAAACAGAAATGATGGGTTTGGAGGCTGAAACAGAAATGATGGGTTTGGAGGCTGGTTGACGGTAACTTTTGTTGACTTCAGACCGTGCATTTTTCATTGATGTTTGAACGGCGCGTCTCACACTGGCACAACGTTATTAACGAAAAACAATGTTTGGGACGATATTAAAGAAAGAACCCACTCAGTACATACTATTGTTTTTCCTTCCCCTTCCCAAAAGATAGATTGAATTTAATGAAATTAGATCTCTACTGAAAAGCACAAAGTGTACCATTGTCTTTCTTGAGCAACACATCTTGAAATCCATCATCTTGGCATCTTCAAATCCAGAGCCAAAAACAAACAAACAGTCTTGTTTTCTCAGGTGCCAGTAACATCAAATGACCATTACGCATTATGGGGACCTAGAGTGCGTCCCAAATGGCACCCTATTCCCTATGAAGGGCACTACTTTTGACCAGCGCCCATAGGACTCTGATCAAAAGTAGTGCACTTTATAGGGAATAGGGTGCCATTTGAGATGAATCACTAGTATACTACAACAGTTTTGAGCTATTAAGAGCAGTAAAAAACAGTTAAGATTAGCGACACCCAAAAAAAGCCAACTTAACCAAATGCTTAATCAGCATTATTCTGTGAGTTGAGTGGACTTCAAAAGGACAAGAATTTAAGCTAATGTGTTTATTTACTCAACAAAGTCTGCTTGAAGTTAGCTGAATTTGAATAAGCTTGTTGAGTAAAATTTGCTCAAAACCACACCCATCATTATCATATTTCCCAGCATGCTCTATTGCAGGTGGATTTGTTTTTTTCCAATACTGGTGTTTTTGGATGTACATTGATTGGTTGATCAATCTTATGCTACACAAACATAAATAACATACACTACCATTCAAAAGTTAGGGGTCACTTAGAAATATCCTTGATTTTGATAGAAAAGCACATTTCTTGTCAATTAAAATAACGTCAAATTGATCAGAAATACAGTGTAGACATTGTTAATGTTGTAAATGACTATTGTAGCTGGAAACGACTGCTTTTGAATGGAATATCTACATAGGCGTACAGGGGCCAATTATCAGCAACCTTGCAAGTGGCCACTCGATAAAGAGCTAGGGGCCACGTGTCCAGTTTGAGATTCAACCTATGACTGTAGTATATAGAAATTCATTGCCCCATAGCGGTCAGCGCAATAGGACCATATTCTGTACTGTGAATTTAAGTTGAATTTTATGAATTTTTCTTACAGTTTTAACAGAAAACGGACGTAAAAAAAATGGCACATCCTGTGTGTGTGCGCGCGCACGCTTCTGCTTCCGTGCGTGTGTGTGTTCCAATACCCAGGTGTGTGTGTGTGTGTGCTCGATACGTGTGGCAGTGTGTGTATGGACAGAAAAGGTCAGACTAAAGGCCGTACCCTTTCTCTCCTCTTGTCTCTCTCTCTGACTAACTCCTGCTCCCGGGTTTCAGAATGAGAAAGCAGTCTGGAGAGGAAAAGATGAGGAATGTAGGAGGGTGGAGGGAGACTCTCCTCCCTCTTTGCCCTCCTTCCTCCCTCCTTTTCTCAACACTCTCTCTAAATCAGATCTCTTCAGGACCCATCAGTGCCAGTAGGGGATAAGCCAGAGTGTTCCTCTCCTAACACACTTGGGCTCTCCCATAAGGCACTCATTAGACACACAGCAGAGGCCCGGGCCCCTATTGGCCCCTTACCATCCCCATAAACCCCCCTTGTCCCAGTCCCCACAAACCACAGCCCCATGCACCATCCTCCCTCACCAGCTGCAGCACAGCTTCTCACTGTACCAGCTTGCCTGGCAGATGACAAGACTAGGCTACAGGAAAACTAAAATCAACTTCACTATAGTGTAGTTTTGTTGTTGTTTTCAACGGTTTTATCTAAATTACACTGTAAAAAAAAAGATGATTTTAAAGATGATTTTATGTATAATTGCTGCTGGATTGTGAGTTTACTCAACATTTGGACATATAGTTGAATTTAATTGTTTACAAAATTTTAGGTTGAGAATTTATTCTACCTTATTTACATATTTCTCAGTGTGCCTTGCATTTCCAGTGAATTGTAATTACCATCCATGACTGTATTTGTTAGTGACAGATCCATGGTTATTGTATTAAAAGGTGAAAGCTACAGGGCTGAAAGCCAAGTGAGTGTCTAAGTGAATATTTTATCTTTAAAACAAAACAAATTTGACAACACATTACATATATCATAAGGCCTTTCTTTGAGGGCCTAGTTACACCCTAACACAGTGGTCTGAAACCCCTGGTTTACAGGCTGCATCAAGCCTGCAAGTCACTTTAGGCTGCATTTAGACAGGCATCCAAATTCTGATCTTTTTTCCACTAATTGGTCTTTAACCAATCACATCAGATCTTTTCATATCAAATATTTTTCAGAGCTGATCTGATTGGTCAAAAGACTAATTACTGAAAGAAAATATCAGAATTGGGCTGCCTGTGTAAACGCAGCCAGAGTGATGTGTCATTTCTATTGGAATCCAGTCAGAGTAAAGATATCCAACAATTGGAACTTTTAATCAACCGCAACCTGCATTGAGAATGACTGCCGGGGTAGTTAAGATTGATTATTCAGACTACCTAAATCATATAAACTCGAAAAATTTAGTTAGTTTAGAAAAAAGTGCACTACCATTCAAAAGTTTGTGGTCACTTTCTTTTTATTGGCCAGTCTGAGATTTTTCTTTGCAACTCTGCCTAGAAGGCCAGCATCCCGGAGTCGCCTCTTCACTGTTGACGTTGAGACTGGTATTTTGCGGGTACTATTTAATGAAGCTGCCAGTTGGGGACTTGTGAGGCGTCTTTTTTCTCAAACTAGACACTCTAATGTACTTGTCCTCTTGCTCAGTTGTGCACCGGGGCCTCCCACTTCTCTTTCTATTCTGGTTAGAGCCAGTTTGTGCTGTTCTGTGAAGGGAGTAGTACACAGCTTTGTACGAGATCTTAAGTTTCTTGGCAATAATTCGCATAGAATAGCCTTCATTTCTCAGAACAAGAATAGACTGACGAGTTTCAGAAGAAAGTACTTTGTTTCTGGCCATTTTGAGCCTGTAATCGAACCCACAAATGCTGATGCTCCAGATACTCAACTAGTCTAAAGAAGGCCAGTTTTATTGCTTCTTTAATCAGAACAACACTTTTCAGCTGTGCTAACATAATTGCAAAAGGGTTTTCTAATGATCAATTAACCTTTTAAAATTATAAACTTGGATTAGCTAACACAACGTGCCATTGGAATACAGGTGTGATGGTTGCTGATAATGGGCCTATGTAGATATTCCATTAAAAATCAGTTGTTTCCAGCAACAATAGTCATTTACAACATTAACAATGTCTACACTGTATTTCTGATCAATTTGATGTTATTTTATTGGAAAAAAATGTGCTTTTCTTTCAAAAACAAGGACATTTCTAAGTGACCCCAAACTTTTGAACGGTAGCGTATGTGCGGAAAGAAAATCTATTTAATACATTTTGAATTCAGGCTGTAACACAACAAAATGTGGAATAAGTCAAAGGGTATGAATACTTTCTGAAGGCACCATATATTATTATGATGATCATTGCATTGTTGGGAAAGAGCTCTGAAGGTATGAATTTCACTGTACTGTTTTACACCTGTTGGACATGGCAAATAAACTTTGAAACTTGAAACACACACACACACACACACACACCGGTCACAATGGTCAGTTCAGAGAGAGCCCCCTGACAAACACCATACCGAAATACAGGGTGTCAATTCTGTTGAACGCTCCATCAAAAAGGAGTGTTTACACAGTTGTAACCATAAACTAAAGCCTTGACATTAGATCTGGGAGTTGTCAGGTCTTGAGCAAGGTTACACATAAGTGCAGCGAGCCACCCCCACTACATAACAAACGTCTGAAGCAGCCATGATAGTGAAGTTGTTTTTTAGGTGGGTCCAAAACAACATTATTTCACATAGCAATGTGTAAGCTAAACATGCATAGCTTGCTTACCTAAAAATATTTATGTTCCATGATATACGTCTTTTCATATTTGACCAATTTGGATATTCAAAAGGAATGACGTGTTGTGTGTTGTCGTTTGTCCACAGGCTCGTCCTACTACAACAATGTGCGGCCGCTAGCCTATCCCGACGCTGACGCTGTGCTCATCTGTTTCGACATCAGCCGCCCCGAGACATTGGACAGTGTGCTGAAGAAGGTCAGTGAGCTACGAAGCAAAGCCACGTGTCTGTGCTTCAGTTCAATAAAATATTATATAAAACAGGGTTCGCCAACTGGTGGCCCGAATTTGGCCAGTGGGTGGTTTTAATTGGCCCCCCCAATGTTTCAGAGCATTGAATTTTTTTTCCCTCTTCATTGTTGGACATAAAAGACTGTAAAAACAACAGGAAATCAGCTCCAAGTGATTTTAATTTTGGAAATCTACTCCGACAGGTGATTGTATACAAATGTTAGCAAGATTTGAAATGATTGAGATTATTATTATTGTTTTACGTTTTCGGCTCCGGTAACCTTTCGGTTACTGGCCCAAAGCTCTAACCTCGAGGCTACCTAGTTGATGATCCCTTATCTCAAATTATCCTAGAGCTCCTTTTAGAACAGTAAGGACTACATATAAAAGAGACACCGCTTGTGAGAACAACCTAGCCGGGACAGAAATGAACAAATATATATATATATAATTTTTTTTAAAGCATGCAGGCTTATCACAGACCCTAAGGTAATGTTCTACCAAAGGTTAGAAGCTAACGTTATGGCCTTTGTGAGGTCATTTTCTCACAAAATGAACACAAAATGAGGTGTAATCCATCCATTGTCCCAGCCTTCTTCAAAAATAATATGCATTTACTTAATAAGAAGGAGAAGTTTGGCATTGTTTCCCAAAGTCCTAGCCTCGGTGGTCTCTAATTGATGGATCTCTCTGTTGGAAGTCTTTCTTTGGGCCACAATGCCACACCATTTGGGACCTACAGGTCTACACGTTTTGTTTGAATGATAAAGACTTGTTGTTTATAGTGTATAGCGAATATCAGTTGTGTGGGCAAGGAATGCCTTTGACTGGGTGGAGTGGACATTCCTAATGTCAAGCCCATCGCTCACCCATGACATCATCAGCATCGCCATTCAGAGATAACATTCCCCACTCTTTGAGTCACGAGACAAAACCGAAGGAGGGGGCGGGGGTACCCCAAATTCTGATAGAGGTCCACTTGGGGCTCTTGAGGGCTCACTTGACCTGTGACCCTAAATAGATGCCTTGCTAATCTCTTACCAACAGGCCAAGGGTGGGCGTTGAATACACCCCTCTCACAATAGTCCTCCAGAATTGGGCTCTTGACCCCCGGTGATATTTCAAGTGCCAAGTGCTTCTATTTGACATAGGGGTCAAATCTTTCATACCACTGAAGCCAGACAAAAGCTGACCCCACAATAAATTCCACTCAAGTGTTAAAGGAAAACTATGATGCAAAATGCATCACACCGGCTGTGTTTCTGTAAAGTTATACATCTTGAAAACTTGATTGCTGGCATGCAAATGCTTTTGTGACTATATCAACAATGGACTAATGAAGCAAATTCCAAAATATCGTTTTTTTGGATAGAATTTTTGGATAGAATTTTCCTTTAAGTATTAAAATATAAAGAAATGTTTTGGTACTTTTGTATACTTTTTAGCCAGTAGTTCTGAAAGTAGCACTCACGAGCCAAAACTGGTCCCCGAAAATTGCGTACTACGTTACATATGTGCACCACGTCCTTGCTCTCTCGCTCTCGCTCTCTGCTGTGTCCACTGAGCCTTTGGGCCCGCCCTGCAAACTCATTGGATAACGCTGGGCAGGCCTCTTGCTAGCTGTCACTCAAATGCAACAGTGGCTTTCAAACTAGGGATTTCGTGGCTAATTGAGGTGAAACAGTAATTCTGCTCATAGATTATGCCTGTATGAACTTCACATTGACACATCCAGCTCAAAGCAGGAGGTTTAGAAAATACTTTCTTAGTCGCCAAAGTACCAGAGCATGTCTAAGTGACGAGTAGTTAAGTGAGGACACATGGTATCAGTGATTTTGTATTACTAATCAGTCACTGTATAGCTTCCTGCTTTCTTCATCACAGCATTTCTGTGTGACCTCAAGCCTTCCTCTGTATCTGGCAACATCCTTCTATCTCTTCACCTCTTTCTTTCCTCTCCTTAACTCTACCCCCTTGTCCTCCATGTCCTCCGTCCCTCCCTCCCTGTGGGATCCTATGATGGGATCGGTTTTCCCAGGGTGAAAACGGAGCCCAATTCCCATTCTGTTCCCTTCTCCCCGAAGTGTGCCCTTAAAACCTCTCTGGCGCATGTGGGACGATTTCGTCCCACCTACGTAACAGCCACTTCAATCCAGTGGCGCGATTTTTGAATTGTTTTAAATACTATTACTTCAATTTCTCAAACATATGACTATTTTACAGCTATTTAAAGACAAGAATCTCGTTAATCTAACCACACTGTCCGATTTCAAAAAGGCTTTACAACGAAAGCAAAACATTAGATTATGTCAGGAGAGTGCCCAGCCAGAAATAATCAGACACCCATTTTTCAAGCTAGCATATTATGTCACATAAACCCAAACCACAGCTAAATGCAGCACTAACCTTTTATGATCTTCATCAGATGACACACCTAGGACATTATGTTATACAATACATGCATGTCTGTTCAATCAAGTTCATATTTATATCAAAAAACAGCTTTTTACATTAGCATGTGACGTTCAGAAAAAGCATACCCCCCGCAAACTTCCGGGGAATTTACTAACAGTTTGCTAAATTACTCACGATAAACGTTCACAAAAAGCATAACAATTATTTTAAGAATTATAGATACAGAACTCCTCTATGCACTCGATATGTCCGATTTTAAAATAGCTTTTCGGATGAAGCACATTTTGCAATATTATAAGTACATAGCCCGGCATCACGGGCTAGCTATTTAGACACCCACCCAGTTCAGCCTTCACCAAAATCACATTTCCTATAAGAAAAATGTTATTACCTTTCCTGTTCTTCGTCAGAATGCAGTCCCAGGACTTCTACTTCAATAACAAATGTAGGTTTGGTCCCAAATAATCCATCGTTATGTTCCAACAGCGACGTTTTGTTCGTGAGTTCTAGACACTATCAGAATGCTACATCACGGTCACGAGCATGGCGCGTGGCGTGACAAAAAATGTCTAAATATTCCATTACCGTACTTCGAAGCATGTCAACCGCTGTTTAAAACCAATTTTTATGCCATTTATCTCGTAGAAAAGCGAAAATATTCCGACCGGGAATCTGCAATGATCCTAAACAGCCGAATGAAATTTCTCCACGGGGGCGAATCGTGCACGCGCCTCATTCAATGGTCCCCTGATGCGACACTTACCAAAGGCGATAATCTGTTTCAACCAGAGGCCGCCTCGTCATCCTTCATGTTTTTCCCGGGTTCTGAGAACCTATTGGAGCCCTGGGAATTGTCACGTTACAGCTAAGATCCTTACTTTTCAATAAACAGATGCAAGACGCACGACTCCTTGTCAGACAGGCCACTTCCTGCATGAAACCTTGTCAGGTTTTTGCCTGCCATAGGAGTTCTGTTATACTCACAGACACCATTCAAACAGTTTTAGAAACTTTAGGGTGTTTTCTATCCAAACCTGAACAATAATATGCATATTCTAGCTTCTGAGTTGGTGTAGGAGGCAGTTAAAAATGGGCACATATTTTTTCCAAAATTCTCAATGCTGCCCCCTAGCCCCAACAGGTTTTAATGTCCCCTCACTAATCTAATGCTTTTGTATCTTTGAGAGGGGGGACGGGGGACTGAACATTTTGGGTGAGAAGGGGAAGAATCGAAAAAGCAACTGGAGACTCTTGAGAGTATGATGTGGCAGCTGTCGCACCCAGTCCTCGGGCTTCCTCCCAGACCTCAGTACAGTACAGATCATCTTGTATATCCCATAGTCACACAGACAGACAGACAGACAGACAGACAGACAGACAGACAGACAGACAGACAGACAGACAGACAGACAGACAGGCAGGCAGGCAGGCAGGCAGGCAGGCAGGCAGGCAGGCAGGCAGGCAAGCAGGCACACACACCACTCGGGGGCTAGAAACAAAGACTATATCTAACTAGCATGTCTAATACATGCTGCTTATGTAATAGACCTGTTGGCTGTGTGTGCTGTAATCTCCTGTTTGACCAACCAGTGGCTCAGCTGTACTACTACCGGGAATCAGAGAATGTTATTGAAGCAGAGCATAGGCCTAGATTTGATTTAAATGGTATTGAAGCAAAGAACACATGTTAAGAGTAATAATGTAATACATGGAATGAGATACACACTGGTCAGACATTTTCCTACTGGCCTTGGGAACATGTCCTAATAGTTACGTAATAAGGAAATACTTCCTACGTTTCTGTTTTCAGGCAAAACATTTACTGGAATGAGGAAGTGAAACTACCGTTAGAGGGGCTTTAAGTACAATTTGTAAAATGCTATCTTCAGTACATATCATTGTTGCGCATCACCAATAATTTCTGTCATTAACCATTCTCATCCTTCGAAATGAAAATGGACAATTCACTCTGCTCTTTGTCTGTTATTCACTCTGTTGTTTGGCTTTGCCTAACCTTATATACTGAACAACAATATAAACGCAACATGTAAAGTGTTGGTCCCATGTTTCATGACCTGAAATAAAAGATCCTAGAAAATGTCCATATGCACAAAAAGCTTATTTCTCTCAAATGTTGTGCACAAATGTGTTTACATCCCTGTTAGTGAGCAATTCTCCTTTTCCAAGATAATCCATCCACCTGACAGGTGTAGGATATCAAGAAGCTGATTAAACAGCATGATCATTAAACAGATGCACCTTGTGCTGGGGACAATAAAAGGCCACTTTAAAATGTGCAGTTTTGTCACACAACACAATGCTTGCAATTGACATTTTGACAGCAGAATTGTCCACCAGAGCTGTTGCCAGAGAATTGAATGTTAATTTCTCCACCATAAGCCGCCTCCAACATTGTTTTAGAGAATTTGGCAGTACGTCCAACTGGCCTCACAACCGCAGACCACGTGGATGCCTTTGTGTGGGAGAGCGGTTTGCTGATTTCAATGTTGTGAGCAGAGTGCCCCATGGTGGGGTTATGGTATGGGCAGGCATAAGCTACGGACTATGAAAAAAATAGCATTTTATCGATGGCAATTTGAATGCACAAAAATATCGTGACGAGATCATGAGTCCCATTTCTATTATGGCATCTGTGACCAACAGATGTATATCTGTATTGCCAGTCATGTGAAATCCATAGATTGGGGCCTAATGAATTTATTTCAATGGACTAATTTCCTCATATGAACTGCAACTCAGTAAGATCAATTCAATTGCTGCACGTTGCGTTTATATGTCTATTCAGTATATAAACACAATGACCCTGCCTCTTGGCCCTTGTGACTTGTCTAGGTCACGTTCATTGATTCACCAGTACGTCTTCAACAGAAAGCCCTTTTCCAAGACAACAGCACATGATGACTAACACTAATGAACAGAGCCCATAATCACGTGGACGGTCGTCTACAAGAAAGGCATTGTAAACGTAGACGTACGTCTACAAGAAAGGCATTGTTTGTATTGAGTAGAAATAGAGAGGTATCATTCAGCAGATAATGTGAAGCGATATTGTAAGCAGTCAGAGATATAGGGTGAGTGAGACGGAGAGACAGACCAGCACAGACAGTAGGGAGAATGGCTACCCAGTACAGAGTGTGACATGTCGACATTGAGACTTGTCTATAGACTTGGAGTTCAAATGAGTATTGTCTGTTTCATAATGGGTGTTGTTATTCTTTCTGATGGAACTCTGAGGGAGTGTTGTCTGGGTGTGGTTGTGGTTACTGTAGCTGTGAGCTCATAGCGGACAGAACTCGTGCTCCGTTCAATTCTTCAGTTGTCATTTGACAACTTGTTTCAATGGACAGTGTGTTATTTCAATGGCCATTGAGTTACTGTAGTGATAATATATCCATACAATGTAAATAACATTAACTGAAAGAGATAAACATAGATTTTCTCCAGGTTTCATATATTTAAAATAGATATGTTTTGGATATTGGTGCTCACCTGTTACGCTCGGTTCTGACTAGTTTCTTCCTCTTCTTCCTCAGTGGCAGGGGGAGACGCAGGAGTTCTGTCCTAACGCCAAGGTGGTATTGGTGGGCTGTAAGATGGACATGCGGACGGACCTCAACGTGCTGAGAGAGCTATCCAAACTCCGACTCATCCCCGTCACTCATGAACAGGTCAGGACTGACTGTTTCTCACTACTGAGCCAATCCATGCCAAGCTGTACTGTGCTGGTCTGGTAACGCATCCATTGCAGTCCCTGGAACTGTGCTGGAAGGACAATGTAAAAGGAAAACATCATAGCAAGCAGTACGCTTTAGCCTAGTGTGTTATGAAAAATGTATGGCAATGCCAGTAGCTGTTTACTTGTAAACTGTGATGGCATAACACCTTCAGAACATTGTCATAAGCATAATAACACCTGTCAAAACAGGTCAAATAAAACGTGAGGCTATTTCTAGGCTGAACTTTAGCTATGAACTATGCGTACGTTGGGGACAATGTCATCCCAAATGGGGTCCCTATGGGTCCTGATAAAAAGGGAATAGGGTGCCATTTGGGATGTAGCCAATGTGATAATGTGACACACTGTTCTGGAAACATTCCTCTACTTTTGTATTTCAAAAAATATATTTTTGTTCACTGCTCTTACATACATTATGCCTGTTGTTGCTCTCCTTTTTGGGTTGGTCGTCAGTAAAGTCGTAGAGCTGTTCTCAGGTGTGTTCCCAGTGTAAGCAGATAAATACACCTGGCATGATCAGCCAAACAGGTTAAAGCACAAAACAGACATACTTCTACGGTATAAACTTTGTTGATATGTACCTGTCCACCCTGTGTAAACATGTGTGCACAACTGCTCTTTCACAGCCCACACACATGCAAGAGCTAGCGCACGCACGAAGCTACGGCACAGACATTTGCATCTGTGATGCCCTAATGCAGACATTCCATTAGGTATGGCAAAACACCTAAAAGCACATAAACTCAGCAAAAAAAGAAATGCCCTCTCACTGTCAACTGCGTTCATTTTCAGCAAACTTAACATGTGTAAATATTTGTATGAACATAAGATTCAACAACTGAGACATAAACTGAACAAGTTCCACAGACATGTGACTAACAGAAATGGAATAATGTGTCCCTGAACAAAGGGGGGTCAAAATCAAAAGTAACAGTCAGTATCTGGTGTGGCCACCAGCTGCATTAAGTACTGCAGTGCATCTCCTCCTCATGGACTGCACCAGATTTGCCAGTTCCTGCTGTGAGATGTTACCCCACTCTTCCATCAAGGCACCTGCAATTTCCTGGACATTTCTGGGGGGAATGGCCCTAGCCCTCACCCTCCGATCCAACAGGTCCCAGACATGCTCAATGGGATTGAGATCCGGGCTCTTTGCTGGCCATGGCAGAACACTGACATTCCTGTCTTCCAGGAAATCACGCACAGAACGAGCAGTATGGCTGGTGGCATTGTCATGCTGGAGGGTCATGTCAGGATGAGCCTGCAGGGAGGGTACCACATGAGGGAGGAGGATGTCTTCCCTGTAACGCACAGCATTGAGATTGCCTGCAATGACAACAAGCCCAGCCCGATGATGCTGTGACACACTGCCCCAGACCATGACGGACCCTCCACCCCCAAATCGATCCCGCTCCAGAGTACAGGCCTCGGTGTAACGCTCATTCCTTCGACAATAAACACGAATCCGACCATCACCCCTGATGAGACAAAACCGCAACTCGTCAGTGAAGAGCACTTTTTGCCAGTCCTGTCTGGTCCAGCGACGGTGGGTTTGTGCCCATAGGCGACGTTGTTGCCGGTGATGTCTGGTGAGGACCTGCCTTACAACAGGCCTACAAGCCCTCAGTCCAGCCTCTCTCAGCCTATTGCGGACAGTCTGGGCACTGATGGAGGGATTGTGCGTTCCTGGTGTAACTTGGGCAGTTGTTGTTGCCATCCTGTACCTGTCCCGCAGGTGTGATGTTCAGATGTACCGATCCTGTGCAGGTATTGTTACACGTGATCTGCCACTGTGAGGATGATCAGCTGTCTGTCCTGTCTCCCTGTAGCACTGTCTTAGGCGTCTCACAGTACAGACATTGCAATTTATTGCCCTGGCCACATCTACAGTCCTCATGCCTCCTTGCAGTATGCCTAAGGCACGTTCACGCATATGAGCGGGGACCCTGGGCATCTTTCTTTTGGTGTTTTTCAGAGTCAGTAGAAAGGCCTCTTTAGTGTCCTAACTTTTCATAACTGTGACCTTAATTGCCTACCGTCTGTAAGCTGTTAGTGTCTTAACGACCGTTCCACAGGTGCATGTTCATTAATTGTTTATGGTTCATTGAACAAGCATGGGAAACAGTGTTTAAACCTTTTACACTGAAGATCTGTGACGTTATTTGGATTTTTACGAATTATCTTTGAAAGACAGGGTCCTGAAAAAGGGACGTTTCTTTTTTTGCTGAGTTTAGCTGGAACACACTGAATATTTCACGTGCCCAGACAGGGAACAGCATGTTAAGGTACTTCTTCACTCCTGTTGGCTCACTTCTACTAGCTACTGTTCTCAGCGTTCATGTAACGTAGCATTAACATTCTGATATGTTCCAATACATAAAACTCTAACTCGGCATAGAGGTAATCTAAAACACACTTTTTTTTGTACTGAGGGCACCTACTGTGCATTAATGTACACAGTATTCCAGTTCTGAAAATGCCATTTAGTTCAAATAGTTTCTCAAATACGAAAGCATACAGTACAGAGCCTAAAAGAGTTGGAACCAGGGAGTGAGACAAACACTAAGTGGAACAATTTAATTGTTTGTTTCAATGTCCTCAGGCAATAACAGAGAGAGACGGACTGACGGACTCGGGAGGCTGTGAATTTTAATGGCCTATTTTCATGTTAATGTTATTTACGAGTTGACAATTCTTTAAACACTAAGTCACATCCCTATTTTCTCCAGAGAGGAGCTTAGGAAGAAATGTCCTTGGCATGCCAGTCAATTACAGCAGAGCAGACACACGACGGGAAATAGTAACAACGCAGACAAAAAAAGAACCGATATTAAGATCATCAAACTGCTTATGAAACCGTTACTAAGATAATGAAAAAAAAAAACTGAAAAAAATAACAAATGTAATCATGAAACCAATTTCA
The DNA here is from genome assembly GCF_901001165.1 of Salmo trutta. Taxonomy (NCBI): domain Eukaryota; kingdom Metazoa; phylum Chordata; class Actinopteri; order Salmoniformes; family Salmonidae; genus Salmo; species Salmo trutta. The sequence continues at coordinate 65,041,621 of NC_042958.1, read as the reverse complement.
TTGAGCAAACCCAATTGAGTTGCCAATCAGGAGGGACCGGTTATCAGGTTACGTTAATGTCACTTTGCTCGATTTCCTCCGTCTTAACTGAAGCTCCTCAAAACACTCTGAGCTCAGAACTCGCTCGCTGTCCTCAAAGAGCCTCGATCAAAGGGCACCGCTGCCTGTAATGCAAATCAACTGCCAGCAATTTAAGACTTACAACTTGCTGTCCAATTCAATCCCAAAGGAATCCGCTCGTCACAAGGGTGAATCGCGGATGAACCCGACGACTTCTGCCATAATCTGCTTAGGGTCAAAACAGAGACTTAAATGTTGCCCGTTTCCTTCTGTATGAATGAATTCTCACAACGGACTCATAGTAGGACATATTGCAGAGATATAATAATCACAATAATGCTGTGTATCTGGCTGGGAATTATTCCCTCACTGAATCGAACATGGCATGTATTCTGCCAGGTGACGTGATGACTTGGAGAGGATCTGTGTCTGCACCACGTACTCTCATTACTGGTGTCCCCCAGGGCTAAGGTCTAGGCCCTCTCCTCTTCTTTCTATACACCCAAGTGACTCAGCTCTGTCATAGCCAGCAGCATACCACCCTGCATCCCACTGCTGGCTTGCTTCTGAAGCTAAGCAGGGTTGGTCCTGGTCAGTCCCTGGATGGGAGACCAGATGCTGCTGGAAGTGGTGTGGGAGGGCCAGTAGGAGGCACTCTTTCCTCTAGTCTAAAACAAATATCCCAATGCCCCAGGATATCCCAATGCTGTGGTTGGAGACACTGCCCTGTGTAGGGTGCTGTCTTTTGGATGGGATGTTAAATGGGTGTCCTGACTCTCTGAGGTCATTAAAGAGCCCATTGCACTTATTGTAAGAGTAGGGGTGTTAACCCTGGTGTCCTGGCTACATTCCCAATCTGGCCCTCATACTGTCACGGCCATCTAATCATCCCCCTCCTCTCCCCTGAAAATATTCCCCAAGTTGTTGCTGTAAATGAGAATGTGTTCTCAGTCAACTTTCCTGGTAAAATAACGGTACAAATAAATGTCCTCACAAGGGTCTCTCCTATCATTGTTAAGCCGATGACACTCAACTACTTTTCTCCTTCCCCCCTTCTGACACCCAGGTGGCGACACGCATCTTTGCGTGCCTGGCAAGTATCTCAGCTTGGAATGTCGGCCCATCACCTCAAACTCAACAAGACAGAGCTGCTCTTCCTCACGTGGAAAGCCTGCCCGCTCCAAGACCTCTCCATCATGGTTGTCAACTACACGGTGTCCCCCTCCCAGAGTGCAAAGAACCTTGGCATGACCTGGGACAACACTCTGTCATCCTCTGCAAACATCAAAGCACTGACTTGCTCCTGTAGGTTCATCCTTACAACATCCGTAGAGTACGACCCTACCTCACACAGGAAGTGGCACAGGTCTTAATCCAGTCATTTCCCGTCTGGACTACAGCAACTCGCTGTTGGCTGGTCTCCCCATTTGTGCCATCAAACCCCTACAACTTATCCAGAACACTGCAGCCTACCAAGTTCTCCCATGTCACCTCGCTCATCCGGACATTCCACTGGCTTCCAGTTGAAGCGCGCACCCACTACAAGACCATGGTACTTGCCTATGGAGCAGCAAGAGGAACTGCCCCTCCCTACCTTCAGGCTATGCTGAAACCCTACACCCCAGCTCCCGAGTGGCACAGCGGTCTAAGGCACTGCATCTCAGTGCAAGAGGCGTCACTACAGTCCCTGGTTTGAATCCAGGCTGTATCACATCCGGCCGTGATTGGGAGTCCCATAGGGCGGCGCACATTTGGCCCAGCACATCAACAGAGTCCCAATTGGCCCAGCACAACAACAGAGTCCCTGCCCATCTTCCGAAAACATCTGAAACCCTACCTCTTCAAGAAGCCTTTCGTGAACTAACACTCGCAATTGACGTTTTTCCCCCTCACTAGCTCTGACTTTGCTTAATGGCTCCTTAATTGAGGAAAAATGTACTTACTATGACTGTGATATGTGGTTGTCCTACCTAGCTATCCTAACCAAAAGTTGGCTTGAGGCCCTGATCATCTTAAGTAACAGTCGAACGAGAAGGCCGCTAAACCTCGTCATGGATAGGTATCAACTCCTTTTTCACCAAGTCACCAGACTTAATTTCCTCCTTACCCCCCCACATCCCCAAAAACGATTTAGAGCATGGATTCATTACAGGATTTGATCACACGAATGGGAAGAGAAAGGGAGAAAAGTAGAGGGGGTGATGGACGTAGAAGTGGGTTGATGGAGAGAGGACGATTAAGGAGAGACCCTCACCATATGTGTCAATAGGTTGGTAACATAGAACCCGTCCATGAAGACCACGTCATTTCTCGCTGACGTAGGTGTTGGCGGTATACCGGTATGATGTTGATATGGATTTTGCCATATCGTGCTTCTACATCTGCATTGCTTGCTGTTTGGTGTTTTAGGCTGGGTTTCTGTATAGCACTTTGTGACATTGGCTGACGTAAAAAGGGCTTTATAAATACATTTGATTGATAAATTAATACATGTATGAAATAAAGCGTTTTTGTTTCGTTAATTTCAGTCGAGTTTCTTCTCCTAAAAACATAGCCTTTTTTTTTAGCAAAGAAAAAAAACTAGAAGCATGGACATTACACGCAATCTGCCTGCCAACCAAAGTCAACAAACAAGCATGCGCAACTGCAGAGTAAGCGGAAATTGTGTGAAGTAAACTCCTTTCGTTAGCAAAAGTGCCCGAAAATCAAACATTGAGAATTACTGACAAGGAAAACAACGCTATTGAGGTTGATTTGCAGGACGACGAGTAATTGGTTCGAAAAAAGGGGGCCTACTCTGTCGTTTGGAACTGGTTTAGCTTTATATCCGACCTCGACCAACAAACAGTACTGTGTCGACGCACAAGCCAAAAGGTGGAAACACCAGCAATCTTTTTCACCACCTGAAAACCCTGCATGTGCACGAATGTGAAGAATCTACCAGAACGCGTGCGACAAACCCCCGGCCCAATTCCCAAGACATCTTCAAGCAAGACCCGCACTCAGCTATCACTCAAGGCATCATTCGTTAGTGGTATTCCCTATGACAAAAAGAGAAAGAAGTGGAATGAGATAACGAGTGCAATTACGTATCACATAGCGACATGGAACCAATTCAAACTGTGGAGAAAGACAGTTTCAGAAAGTTGATTCGAACTCTAGACCCAAGATATGAGATGCCGAGCCGTAAATACTTCAACAAAACGTCTGCCAGAACTCTACACAGAATGTCGGGGCAGAGTTGCCAACAAAATCCGTAACGCTGCATTCTTCTCTACCACTGCCGACTTACGGTCAAGCCGGACCACAGAGCCATACATTAGCCTCACGATTAATTACATTGATGACAACTGGAAGCTGCAAAGCAAATGCCTTCAGACCTCTTATTTCCCAGACGACCACACCGGGGGCATAATTGCAGCTGGGCTGAGGGAGGCACTTTCATCCTGGGGCATGAAAGAGTCACGTCAAGTATGTATGACCACCGACAGCGGATCGAACATGGTCAAAGCATTAGAGCTGAACAAAATGGACAAGACTAGGGTGTTTTGGACACAGGCTACACATTGCCATTGGTAAGTTTCAACATCCAAAAACAGCTAGGTACCAGACTGTATTCCTTCCTCAAATTATTCCACGGTTCCCTTGGCCAATAAATGACTACACCATCGCAAAACCAACCTAAACCCGAGGTGACCTCTGGGTATGAATTCATACAGTGAGAAGACTGGAACACTTTTTACACGCTCTCATCGTCAGAGTAGGGGTGTACGAAATGAACAAAAAAGTAATATCACAATATTTTCCACTGTCCGTACTATAACTACATAATATCACGACATACTGTACATTTTTATTTGAAGTATCACTTTATTCACTTTGTTAATGTCTTCAGTCTGTCTTGTTTATCGTTTGTGTCGGTCTTCATCCACAGATGGTGTGATGTTCAGAGAGTTTCCATCACATTGCTTGGCTATACCAGGGGGTGTCCAGCCCTTCTCCTGGACAACCACTGGGTGGCTCGTTTTGCGGAGTTATATTCGGTACCCTTTTCACATTAACGAGTCCACACAAACAGAGTCAAGCCGATGTACTTCCCTTCACTGTGCTAGCCTGGTTACGCATTCACCGTAGTGGCTGGGTGGAGGTCAGGGCTCTGTCAGGGTCAGGGCTCTGGCTGGGTGGAGGTCAGGGCTCTGGGTGGAGGTCAGGGCTCTCTAGACAAACTCCAAGTCTCCAGCGCAGCCAGTGCAACCAAACCCACATTCATTTAATTTCTTACGTTTTTCATACTTACCAGACTGAATAAAAGTTAAGTCACAGATAAATTATCTTTTGCAATAACAACCTCGTTATTCAATACGCAAAAAGTTGAACATTTTTTAACAAAAAATATTTTCTACTTCAGGAAAATCCTCATTTGGGGAAAGCCAAGTAAATGCACATAGAGCTGATATAGATTGCACATGATACACAGTGGAAGCAGACAGGTAAATAATAGATGAAGATCCTGTTGAGACATGTTGCCGAGAACAGACTCCAGTTGTGTACCCTCTCCACGTGAAAGAAAGCCAAACGCATGCATGCACACACACCCGCTGACACTAGAGACATTTAGCACGTAATCTAAAGCAGGGGTTCTCAAAGTGGGGTCCACGGACCCCCAGAGGTACTGCGGGGGGTCCACCCCCTCCGTTTAAACAGATTAAAGCATTTTGGAATAAGTAATACGATGTAATATTGGTGTTCTCAACATGGGCCTGGGAGGCTCACAGGGACATTGGTATTCATAGTACTCCACCAATTATTTGTATTTTTTAATTTAAATTAGTGTAACTGTCCAGTGAAAATCTCACTTTTAAAAGTTAATATTCTGTTAACTCATACCCAAAATGTTGACTCATCCTATAGTCGTATTGGTGGCCAATGTTCCCTCTAAGCTTCACGGGTGAGCGGCCATGCACCTCCAAGACTGCCTCGCAGAAGAAATGCCCGGTCGCGCCGAGGCGAAAGAGATTGAACGTCACCGAGTTCGCCCCATTACTTTGCACTATACAGAGCAACGGTTTTTTCTGTGATCCAATCAACATTATATCAGCCCCTTTTCAATGCAACAAACCTAACTTTTCAAGATTGAGTTTGTGATTCTGTTGTAGGCAGAGTCAAAGTGCACCCGAGTAGAATTATATTGGTGAGGATAGCCCAGGAGTGGTCTTTCAAATCACCCGAGAGTGAATGTGCTTTTCAGATCAGAGCCACGAGTGTGCACATTTTTTTATATTCTTTGAAGTTATTAGTCCAGTTATAGATAAGTATAGGTCAGCAATTTGGAGTTACTGCTTCCTACAAGAGCACAAGTGTAGGCTACATTTCTTTGAAAAGCCAGTCAGGTAATAACCTTATGTCTTAATTAAAAGGCTCAGTGTTGAATTGAATATGCAAATAAGCCCATAGGCAGAGGGTAGAATACATTGTCTAATTCTCTGTATGGTAATAATAATAATAATGACTTTTATTTTGTGGTTTCTTGCATCATACAACACAATACAATTTACAGTCACCTATTTGGCCCATGGTGTTACATTAATCAATGTCAAGCCCTTCATAATGGTTTAAAAAATATATATATTTGTCTCATTCAATGTATGCCAGCATTGAACACCACATATAGGCTACTGTAGGATGTCATAGAAATCATGAGCTATTTCCATGTAAAAATGTTATGGGATTTGCTTAATTAGTTTTGCTGGTAGGCCTACATTACGCTCAAATAGTAGCCAATATACTATTGTGGTTGTCTAAAACTGTCAGGGTACAGCCTCAGTGTCTACTGTAAACGCATGCCAAAAGATGGAAAAAAATTAAGAATGTTCAAGTTTCCGCTCACAAGACCTAATATTTGCTCAGTGTCCCAAAAAATGTACAGGGAACATTGTTCGTGGCCAAAGCATAAACTTGAAAAAAAAAAAATCAAGAGACAAGAGTTTAAAAAGTGCTTGTCATTTCCTCATTGAGCTGGCCAATCAGCGGTCTACTTGTATTAATATTCTTAATGACCGGTATATGCCCACACCATTCTGTTGTTGGGGTACTCCCACATCATTCCAACACAGAAAAGCTCCCAGGGCCCAAGAATTGGTTTGTCTGGCCATGCACTGCCGAAGTCATGGTAAAACTCCTTGTATGCAATATATATATATATATATTTTTATCTCACTCGAGTTGTGTTCTGATTATGATGGGGTGCCTGATGAATTTGCTATCAGAAAAGGGGTCACAGGCCCCAAAAGCTTGAGAACCCCTGATCTATAGCGCAAGCGCAAACCCAAGCCTGCATTGATCCAGCCTGCAGAAATACACATTAGGAGCACTTTGTTGCCCCAGGACATCCATCCATCCATAATACGGAGAAGAAATGTTTTTGCATGACGGAATATGAACTCTCCTCTACCTCTTCTGAACAGTGTCTCTTCTAATGCGGAGTGGACAGAAAGGACAAGATATAGATAACCTTCAGTCTCTTTCCATCAGTGTTTGCCGCTTATCAAATTTGTGATGAAGGGAGAAGATTGAACCTCAACCTCCAACTACCTACAGTGCCTTCAGAAAGTAGTCACAACCCTTAACTTATTCCACTTGTGACTCGTTTCAGGAAACTAAGCTTATGTCGCACGTCACTACTTCACAGGAGCACCATTTGAAAGTAAACTTTTTTTTTTTAAGTTACCAAATGCATTTTTGGGCAGTAATACCTTCTGGAACATGTGAACTTTCATGTGCCTTAATAACAAACTTGTATGCCATCTGTAAATACAAATACAATTGTTAAATTACGAGCCTAGTTGGTTAAGACACGGGGAAAAAGACAGCAACCTTCCAGCTAGCCATGATTGGCTGAGATATTGAGTGGGCTGGACATGCCGCGAAAGGAGTTCGGATTGGTCTGCCATGTAGCACGCTTCTGTCCATAACATGAGCTGGTCAGTAGGTTTTAGGTAATCCTTTCTAAAGCGGCTTTATTTAAAGATATCACGTAGTAGAACTGCTTAAGTGTTGCTCTCCACTTTCTGGAGGACCGAGTTGAGTATGATAGCTAAGGAGATGGAAAAAATTCTGGTGTTTGATTGCAAATATGCAGACAAGGCCAAAAAGAGAACACACAAAGGCTGATGTATAAAACAAGTCTACGGATTACATCTTCAAACTAAGGGCAACCATGGAATCCGTGACAGAGAGAGAGAAGCGTCCATCCATGTACACGGGTAGGATAGTCTAGCTAGTTAGCTAGCTACATTTTCAGATGTGTGACCCGATTCAGAAAACTAGGCGTATGTCGTGGGTCACTACTTCACAGGAGAGCCGTTTTAATGTAAACTTTTTGGGCAGAAATGCCTTCTTAAACATGTGAACTTTCATGTGCCTTAATAACAAACTTATATGCCATCTGTGAATATGAATATAATTGTTAAATTACAAGCCTAGTTGGTTAAGCTCGAGAAAGACAGCAACCTTCCCGCTAGCCATGATTAGCCGAGATAATGAGCGGGCTGGACATGCCAGATGAGTTCGGATTGGTCACATAGCACGCTTCTGTCTTTTTGAGCTGACCAGTATGTGTAGGTAATCCTGTCTAACGCGGCTTTTGTTTTGTTTTATGTATCGCGTACTAAAAACTTAGACTCCACTATTCAAGTATCCATTTCAATAGAAAGTCACTGCAACAACTTTTTCATAGCACTCTCATTTGAGTGTGCCAGAGCGCAGAATAACTGACAAATTTACAAACGCTCAACGCCCGTTGAATATGGCCGGTGTCAGTAAAAAAGACCAACCAGCTCTGCTAGGGCAAGTAAATTGGTTAGAGTGAGCTGTTCTGTCTTTTGTGTCTGGAATTAGGCAGCAAGCTAGCCAACGTTAGCCAGTTAGCATGTGTGCTTGACTGCTGTTGTCAGGTCAGAAAGCTCGGATCAACCCTACTTTTTGGCCAGAGCGTCCAGTGTGCGCCCCGAAAGCGAAACGCTCTGAATTTACAAAAACGGCCAATCTGACAACACCCAGAACATACTCTGGCACTCCAGATTAAATTTACGAATACACCTGTAGTATAAACCAGCCTTTGGTCTTGAAATCTTTGGTTGTTTAGTACATAGCCTCACATATGAATCCTTAAATGGATGGGTGGTGCTAAAGCTTAAAGAAGGTGTGAACGATACTGAATGGGTGTAGACAAACAAGAGTTCTCCAGTTTATCAACTTTCAAAGCAGAATTACTTTCCCTATTGTTCCTCAACTGTAGTGTATGATATACAATTTGCTAGCTCTGAGTCTCTACTTTTAACCAATGTAAAAAAACAACACCATTTGGCCATGTACTCTTATAATCACCACCCGGCACAGCCAGAAGAGGACTGGCCACCCCTCAGAGCCTGGTTCCTCTCTTGGTTTCTTCCTAGGTTCCGGCCTTTCTAGGGAGTTTTTCCTAGCCACCGTGCTTCTTCATCTGCATTGCTTGCCGTTTGTGGATTTAGGCTGGGTTTCTGTATTACACTTTGTGACATGTGCTGATGTAAAAAGGGATTTATAAATAAATGTGCTGCTTGCTTGCTTCAAATGTTGCTGCCTAAGACCGAATTGAGCCAGTCGGTCACATTTTGTGTTACAGCCCGAATTCAAAATGGAATTAAATATATGTTTTTCTCACCCATTTACACACAGTACTCCATCATGAGAAAGTGAAAACATGTTTTTAGAAATGTTTGCAAAAATATCTCATTTACATTAGTATTCATTCCCCTGAGTCAATACTTTGTAGAAGCACCTTTGGCAGCCATTACGGCTATGAGTCTTTCTGGGTAAGTCTAAGAGGTTTCCACACCTGGATTGCACATCATTTTCATATTCTTTTCAAAATTCTTCAAGCTCGGTTGAATTGGTTGTTGATCATTGCTAGACAATCATTTTTCAGGTCTTGCCATAGATTTTCAAGTAGAACATTCACTGTCTTCTTGGTAAGCAACTCCAGTATAGATTTGACCTTGTGTTTTAGGTTATTGTCCTGCTAAAAGGTGAATACATCTCCCAGTGTCTGGTGGAAAGCAAACTGAACCAGGTTTCGTCTTGGATCTAGTGGTTTCCTTCCTATCCGGCAACGAAGTTAGGAAGGACGCCTGTATCTTTGTAGTGACTGGGTGTATTGATACACCATCCAAAGTGTAATTAATAACATCACCATGCTCAATGGGATATTCAGTGTAAGATTTTTTTTATTTTTTTACCCATGTACCAATAGGTGCCATTCTTTGTGAGGCATTGGAAAACCTCCCTGGTCTTTGTGGTTGAATTTGTGCTTGAAACTCACTGCTCGACTGAAGGACCTTACAGATAATTGTATGTGTGGGGTACAGAGATGAGGTAGTCATTCAAAAATCATGTCCATGCAACTTAGTATGTGACTTGTTTAGCAAATGTTCACTCCTGAACTTATTTAGGCTTACCATAACTAAGGGGTTGAATACTTATTGACCCAAGACATTTCAGCTTTTCATCTTTAATTAAAATTGTAAACATTTCCAAAAAACAATTCTACTTTGGGGTATTGTGTGTAGGCCAGTGAAAAGAAATAAAAAAATTCAAGCCATTTTAAATTCAGGATGTAACAACAAAATGTGGAAAAAGTCAAGGGGTGTGAATACTTTCTGAAGGCACTGTACTAAAAAGAGTCTCCAAGAAGAGTGAAAGTTTACGTCTTAAGACAATTTAAAAATGTTTAAATGTTTTCAGACCTTTGGCACCAACTTTACTCCACAGTTACCCCTAAGGGCAACGAATTGCTGTATAATGTTCAGGTAAGTGGCAAAATAAAGGAAACACTTGAGTAAATGAGGGATACAAATTATATTGAAAGCAGGTGCTTCCACACACGTGTGGTCCCTGAGTTAATTAAGCAATTAAAACATCCCATCAAGCTTAGGGTCATGTATAAAAAAGAAAGTGCCCAGGTGCCCATTATTGGGTCTACCATGGCTAGAAAAAGTTATCTTAGTGACTTTGAAAGAGGGGTCTCAAAGGAGCACAGCTGGTTTAAAGGGTGTGTGTGTGTGTGTCAGTCACCAAATCTCAACCTAATTAAAAACACTTATGGGAGATGAGTGTGAGCAAGACAAAGGAGATGATCGTGGACTGCAGGAAAAGGAGGGTCGAACAGGCCCTCATTAACATTGACAGGGCTGTAGTGGAGCGGGTAGAGTGTTAAGGTCTTTGGTGTTAAGGTCTTTGTAGCATGGTTTGAGATCCAAGCTGGTTGTTAAACTCTAGCTATGACTCATCCATAACTTTCAGTCAGTTCTCAACCCTCCCATAGACTATCTGCACATTGCAATTTTTAACCATTCAATAAATTGACAGGCACAAAACAATGGGCTTCAAACTGTTCCCAATGTCAGAGAACTACTCCTCTATGCCAGAGTGTGTGTGTGTGTGTGTGTGAGTCCTACAGTTCAGTGGTAAATGAGGGGGACTGGGTAGACAGAGGAGGATTCATTTTCTTGTCTCTAAAGAGAGCGGTACCACCAGGAGTCCTGGGGAAGCTTTCCATAAATGAAGGCCACCTTGTGTTTTTCCTGACTTCCAGGCTTCTTCCTTTTCACTTTTTTCCTTTCTTTAAAAAATTATATATCTATACACAAATTAAAACAGCATTATATATAAGAGATATATATATCTATAGTTCCATTAGCCAACGTTCCCAAAGTTCAGCCAACTAGCTGTCACCTGCAAAAGGCTCTAGGGGAAACTGATGATACTTCTAATTTAAATGGGCTTCTATTTTGAATGAGGGTGCGAGTAGAGAGAGTACTGTATTTTTTCACAAAAACATTAAACATCCACCATTGTCAAATAAATCAATGGTATTTTCTAAAAGAAAAATTTTCTTTTTTTTTTAAATGTAAGTGTTCCATCCTCAACCCATTTCTTGGCGAGGTGAGATTGTGTAGTATGGTCTGTAGTGGGTTGTTTTCTGGTTGGCGTTGCAGTTACTTACCAGTGGTCATATCGGTGAAAGGGCCTTGGAAACAGATCTCGTAATCCTTCATCAGCAGCTAGGGAGAGAGAGAGAGAGAGACGGGAGCTCAGTTTAGATTTTGTAAATTCAGGAGATAAGAACTTCCAGGTGGGGCACAGAGGCCCAAAGCAACGTCCAGGTCCTGTGGGACCATAACGTTCCATTGAAACCAGTGGAGCCAAGGTTGGAGGGGTCCACCCTGCCTATACAATGGTAGGGAAAACACTGTATTAAACCAAAAGCACTAACTGCTTTTGAATCCAGTATGGTGTCAAACAGAACATGGGGCCAAGAAAAGGCTCAAGCTGTGCAGAATTCTCCATGGTAACATCCATGCTTTTGGTGAAGTGCACCGCCAGTCAGGCACATCTCTACTGTTTACTGTTAATTTAGGCCTATACATGGAAAAAAATATGTTCTAAATGGGTATCTCATGAAGTACTTCATTATCAATAGTTAACATTTGTCCAAACAATAAAAGTTATTTATAGCCAGTCAAGCCATATAAAGTGACAACACTGATTTCACATCAAAGCCTAGGCTAATATCCACGATTCGGTTGGATGGTACCGTTTTAGAAGATAAAGCTCCAACCTATTTGACTGAGAAACGCTCAATCTCAACACTTCGGTCTCCATCCATAATGATCGTTAGCCCGCGGTGGCGGTCTGATGAACAAACGTCTCGCTTACATATTTCTCAGACACCTAATGCCCTTCAGGTGGAATTAAAACAAGGACATGATAACACACACACACACACACACACACACACACACACACAACCCCCCCCCCCCTCCCTTTCAACCACCTCCCTACCACCCACCATGCCACTCACATCTTGCAATCAGCATTCTGGTGACAAACGCCTAGAATACCAATTTATCGGTTTGACTGTCTGTCTTGTTCGTCTGGCGACAGAGAGCGAATATGAACACGGCAGTCTGTCTGAAGCCATCAAGGTGGGGAGACTGTAATCGGGTCCTTCAAATAGGCCTGAAATTACTGGTTAATTCAATTAGGGGCCTCCTCAAAGCAGCCAATAATACCAACATGACATCAAGCCATTTCAAATTTTCCTCTTGAGTTGCAAAGATTCCTCTGATGCTGCTTTCAGGTCTGGCCCCAATCCAAAAGGAGACGAAAGCGCCATGAGAAAATGGGTTGGACTTTTTAAAGCAGGACTAGGCGTGTACTCCAAGATGACATATCTAGTGGTTTGAAGCAGGAGATCAAAGGATCTGTTCAGCAAAACGTTTTTAAAAAGTAAAAGACTGCACACATCTTGTAATATGGGGGTGTATTAGTTTAAATGCAATATGGGGTAATGAGTTGTAATAGAATACCTAGGTGTACATCTGGGATGGAATAGTGCAGGTGTGATATGGGGTGTAGCATGTATTATGGGGTGTAATAGTGAAGGTGTAACAGTACAGGTGTAAAACTTACACTTGTGTCCCCTGTGGTCCGTGCTCTCATGGGCCCTTGGTGGTCATGTCCGTTCACAACGTCTCCTCGCACCTCAAATGACGTCTGCAGGGGTGACGAAGGGTTAAAATATTCTTAATAGGGAAGTCGGTAGTATCATTTGTCATTGAAAATAAAAACAATATGGCTTTTTTTTACGACCAAGACTTTGGAAAAATAAATTACCAGGACATTACCAAGAAAAATACAGATTAAAATCCATGCTTCACAAACAGAGATTAACTCAATGGGAAACATATGGAATATACTAGAATCTACTCTTGGAATATGACATGCAAGCAGAGAGTGTACCTCATTTAAGACTGTCCCTTGTTTGAAGCACTCGGAAATCCCTGTGGAGTATAGGAACAAAAATAATGCTTATATTCGGCAACACAAACAATCCCCATTTTCCTTGCTCTGTGTTACGTAAGAAACCTTCCATTCCCTGTGGTTTCACATTAACACTGGTTTCCCTAAATCTTTCTGTGGTGAGGTGACAAATTACAGTGATGGAACTCTGAACTCACACTGGAAGCTCACCACCCACTTCCTGCCTGCGATGCCCAGGAAGTACTTGAGCGCGCGCTCACACACCAGATCACCATCTGTGACGGACAGACAAACAAAAGGTAGGGTAGACGTGAGAAAACATACACATAGTACACACAAATCACAACGTCAATGAATGTCATCCATAGAGTTTCATAAAAATGGCCTCAAAACACTTCGTTAACCTCACCCAAAGAAATCACTGTTCACAAATACTTTGTTGCCATGTTGGGGTTTTGTGATTTGATGACAAGATTTTCAAAATGACAGTAAGATCATGAACTGAACTTGGAAAACCAGCAGTAAATGGCAGCGCAGAGCATCAAACCGTAAATCCATAGTCGTATTTTACAGTCACAGTGGAGTACGAGTCAGCATTCTGTGGGAAATGAATGCTTCACCGCATGTGATCCACAACCAGGTTAGAGAGACATCACCGGACTTCCTGACATACTTCGTCACTCTGCGTAATAAAGCTACACCTTTATGAATATGAAGTTACACTAGATATCAAGCATGCGGTGGTTGACAGTGCAGAGTAGACAGCTGACCCACGGCAATGAGCGCGTAGGCGAGAGCCCTGCTGTGATCTTAGAGATGGTGCCTGGAGCTTCCTGTCTGGTGGTTGGCCGCGCACACACACACACACACACACTTTCCTATCAGTAACAGTCTTGTCATCGGTTAAGTCTGTCTCAATCCACAACCATCTGCAGTGCATTCGGGAAGTATTCAGAGACCTTCACTTTTATCCACATTTTGTTACGTTACAGCCTTATTCTAAAATGGATGAAATAGTTTTTCTCATCAATCTACACATAATGCCCCATAATGACAAAGCAAAATATCACATTTACATAAGTATTCAGACCATTTACTCAGTACTTTGTTTTAGCACCTTTGGCAGCGATTACAGCCTAGAGTCTTCTTGGGTATGATGCTCGAAGCTTGGCACACTTGTATTTGGGGAGTTTCTCCCATTCTTCTTTGCAGATCCTCTCAAGCCCTGTTTGATCGGGTTCAAGTCCGGCCTCTGGCTGGGCCACGCAAGGACATTCAGAGACTTGTCCCGAAGCCACTCCTGCGTTGTCTTGGCTGTGGGCTTAGGGTTGTTGTCCTAATGTAAAGGTGAACCTTCTCCCCAGTTGGAGGTTGGAGAAGGTTTCCATCAAGGATCGCGCTGCACTTTTCTCTGGTCATCTTTCCCCTCGATCCTGACTAGTCTCCCAGTCCCTGCCGCTGAAAAACATCCCCACAGAATGATGCTGCCGCCACCATGCTTCACCGTAGGGCTGGTGCCAGGTTTCCTCCAGACGTGACGCTTGGCATTCAGGCCAAAGATCTCAATCTTGGTTTCATCAGACCAGAGAACCTTGTTTGTCATGGTCAGAGTCCTTTAGGTGCCTTTTGGCAAACTTCAAGCGGGCTGTCATGTGCCTTTTAGTGAGGAGTGTCTTCCGTCTGGCCACTACCATAAAGACTGGTGGAGGGCTACAGAGATGATTGTCCTTCTGGAAGGTTCTCCTATTTCCACAGAGGAACTCTGGAGCTCTGTCAGAGTGACCATCGGGTTATTGGTCACCTCCCTGACCAATGCCCTTCTCCACCGATTGCCCAGTTTGGCTGGGCGGCCAGCTCTAGAAAGAGTCTTAGTGGTTCTGAACTTATTCCATTTAAGAATAATGGAGGCTACTGTTCTTGGGGACTTTCAATGCTGCAGAAATGTTTTGGTACGCTTCCCCAGATCTGTGCCTTGACACAATCCTGTCTCGGAGCTCTACGGACAATTCCTTCGACCTCATGGCTTGGTTTTTGCTCCGACATGCACTATCAACTGTGGGACCTTATATAGACAGGTGTGTGCCTTTCCAAATCATAACCAATCAATTGAATTTACTACAGGTGGACTCCAACCAAGTTGTAGAAACATCAAGGATGATCAATGGAAACAGGATGCACCGGAGCTAAATTTTGAGTCTCATAGCAAAGGGTCAGAATACTTATGTAAATAAGGTTTCATTTAAAAAAATATATATATAAAAAATTATACATTTGCAACATTTTCTAAAAACCTGTTTTCACTTTGTCATTATGGGGTATTGTGTGTAGATTGATGATCATTTATTTATTTTTTTAATCCATTTTAGAATAAGGCTGTAACATAACAAAATGTGGAAAATGTGAAAGGGTCTGAATACTTTCCGAATACACTGTTAAGAAGTCACCACATTGAGTGCAACATGTCAAAGGCAGGGTTGTATCCATAAGTGCACATTGTAGCAAAACATTTTGCAACGGAAATCAAAAACAATTGTTTCTTAAGTAGAGGCAGTCCCTCCATGTTTCAGTCGTTTTTTTTTTTATTTGGTGCCTAATGAATACTACCTAGGTGTGGAATTCTAAATGTCAGTTTTAGTCTAATGACCATGGTGAGAACTCTTTCTCGCACACAGACCCAAACTTTCCTCCTCCTACTCAACCTTTCACTTCCCCCGAAAGATCAAGAACCTGCACACTTTCATTTGGCAGTTGCCGGGGTAACGGCTGCCATTAACGTGGCTTCCTTAACGCGCTCTTCAGCTAATGTTGTGCTTTGGAGGAGGCGGCTTTGAAATCCAAAGAATCCATCAGAGAGCGCAATTAAGGCTTGAAGACTGTGTGTGTGTGTGTGTAGAGGGCTGTGTGTTTGTGTTAGGGATGGGAATTGCCAGAGAACTGATACAATATTATCACAATACTTAAAAGTATTCACACCCCTTGACATTTTCCACATTTTGTTGTGTTACCGCCTGAATTTAAAATGGATTAAATTGCGATTTTTTTTTGTTGTCACTGGCCTAAACACAATACACCACAATATCAAAGTGGAATGATGTTTTTCAAAATGTTTACAAATTAATAAACAAATAAAAAGCTGAAATGTATTGAGTTAATAAGTATTCAACCCCTTTGTTATGGCATAAATAAGTTCAGGAGTAAATATTTGCTCATAATGAGTTGCATGGACTGCAATGAGAGTGTTTAACATGATTTTTGAATGACTGCCTCGTCTCTGTACCCCACACATACAGAAAAGTGTAAGGTCCCTCAGTCGAGCAGTGAATTTCATCCACAAAGACCAGGGAGGTTTTCCAATGCCTTGCAAAGAAGGGCACCTATTGGTAGATGGGTAAAAATAGAAAAAGCAAACATTGAATATCCCTTTGAGCATGGTGAAGTAATCCCATGCCGTCCATGGGAGGGGTGCGTCACTTGAGTGGGTTGAGTCACTGACGTGGTCTTCCTGTCTGGGTTGGCGCCCCTCCCTTGGGTTGTGCCATGGCGGAGATCTTTGTGGGCTATACTCGGCCTTGTCTTCGGACGGTAAGTTGGTGGTTGTAGACATCCCTCTAGTGGTGTGGGGGCTGTGCTTTGGCAAAGTGGGTGGGGTTATATCCTGCCTGTTTGGCCCTGTCCGGGGGTATCATCAGATGGGGCCACAGTGTCTTCTGATCCCTCCTGTCTCAGCCTCCAGTATTTATGCTGCAGTAGTTTATGTGTCGGGGGGCTAGGGTCAGTCTGTTACATCTGGAGTATTCTCTTGTCTTATCCGGTGTCCTGTGTGAATTTAAATATGCTCTCTCTAATTCTCTCTTTCTTTCTTTCTCTCGGAGGACCTGAGCCCTAGGACCAGGCCTCAGGACTACCTGGCATGATGACTCCTTGCTGTCCCCAGTCCACCTGGCCATGCTGCTGCTCCAGTTTCAACTGTTCTGCCTGCAGCTACGGAACCCTGACCCGTTCACCGGACGTGCTTGTTGCACCCTCGACAACTACTATGATTATTATTATTTGACCATGCTGGTCATTTATGAACATTTTAACATCTTGACCATGTTCTGTTATAATATCCACCCGGCACAGCCAGAAGAGGACTGGCCACCCCTCATAGCCTGGTTCCTCTCTAGGTTTCTTCCTAGGTTTTTGGCCTTTCTAGGGTGTTTTTCCTAACCACCGTGCTTCTTTCACATGCATTGCTTGCTGTTTGGGGTTTTAGGCTGGGTTTCTGTACAGCACTTTGAGATTTCAGCTGATGTACGAAGGGCTATATAAATACATTTGATTTAATTAAGTGCCTTCAGAATGTACTCATACCCCTTGACTTATTCTGCAGTGTCACAGCCAAAATTCAAAATGGATCAAATATATGTTTGTTTTTTATCACCCATCTACACACAATACCCCATAATGACAAAGTGAAAACCTTTTAGAAATTGTTGAAAATGTATTGAAAACGAAAGAGAAACATCGAATTTACATAAGTATTCACACCCATGAGTCATTAAAGTTTGAGCCACCTTTTGGCAGCGATTACAGCTGAGAGTCTTTCTGGGTAAGTCTCTAAATGCTTTGCATACCTGGAATTGCCCATTTATTATTTTCAAAATTCTTCAAGCTCTGTCAAGTTGGTTGTTGATCATTGCTAGACAACCATTTTCAGGTCTTGCCATAGTTTTTCAAGTAGATATAAGTCAAAACTAACTCAGCCACTCAGGAACATTCAATGTCTTCTTGGTAAGCAACACCAGTGTAGATTTGGCCTTGTGTTTTAGGTTATTGTCCTGCTGAAAGATGAATTCATCTCCCAGTGTCTGGTGGAAAGCAGACAGAACCAGGTTTTCCTCTAGGATTTTTCCTATGCTTAGCTCCAGTTTGATAATTTTTTATCCTGAAAAACTCCCCAGTCATTAACAAATTACAAGCATAACTATAACATGATGCAGCCACCACTACGTTTGAAAATATGGAGAGTGGTAGTCAGTAATATGTTGTATTTTCCGCAAATATAACACTTTGTATTCGGGACAAAAACAGAATTGCTTTGCCACATTTTTTGCAATATTTTCTTTAGTGCCTTACTGCAAACAGGATGCATGATTTGGAATATTTGTTTTTCCTATACAGGCTTCCTTCTTAGCACTCTGTCAATTAGGTTAGTATTGTGAAGTAATTACAACGTTGTTGATCCACCCTCAGTTTCTCCTATAAAATCCATTAAAACTAACGGTTTTAAATATAACGCTTTGTACGCAGGACATAAAGTCAATTTCATTGCCACATTTTTTGCAGTATTACTTGTGCCTTATTGCAAACCGGATGCATGTTTTGGAATATTTTTATTCTGTACAAACTTCCTTTTCACTATGTCATTTAGGTTAGTATTGTGGAATAGCTACAATGTAGTTGATCCATCCTCAGTTTTCTATCACAGCCGTTAAACTGTTTAAAGTCACCATTGGCCTCATGGTGAAATCCCTGAGCGGTTTCCTTCCTCTCCGGCAACTGAGTTAGGAAGGACGCCTGTATCTTTGTGGTGACTGGGTGTATTGATACATCATCCAAAGTGTAATTAATAACTTCACCATGCTCAAAGGAATATTCAATGCCGTTTGTTTTTACCCATCTAACAATAGGTGCCCTTTGCAAGGCATGGGAAAAACTCCCTGGTCTTTGTGGTTGAATCTGTGTTTTAAATTCACTGCTCGACTGAGGGACCTTACAGATAATTGTATGTGTGGGGCACAGAGATGAGGTAATCATTTAAAAATCCTGTTAAACACTATTATTGCACAGAGAGTGAGTCCATGCAACTTGTCAGCACATTTTTACTACTGATCTTATTTAGGCTTGCCATAGCAAAGAGGTTGAATACTTATTTACTCAAGAAAATTATTTTATAAAAACATACCGTACCAGTCAAAAGTTTGGGCATAACTCATTCAAGGGTTTTTCTTCATTTTTACTAATTTTCTACATTGTAGCATAATAGTGAATCAAAACTATGAAATAGTAAGTGTGAGTAAGGTTGTCCTCCAGAATCACCCAACCTCTACCCAATTGAGATGGCTGGGATGAGTTGGACCGCAGAGTGAAAGAAAAGCAGTCAACAACTGCTTAGCATATGTGGAAACTCCTTCAAGACTGTTGGAAAAGCATTCCAGGTGAAGCTGGTTGACAGAATGCTAAGCATGTGCAAAGCTGTCAAGGCAAAGGGTGGTGGCTACTTTGTAGAATCAAAAATATATATTGTAATGTTTAACACTTTTTTGGCTACTACATGATTCCATGTGTGTTATTTCATAGTTTTGATGTCTTCACTATTATTCTACAATGTAGAAAATAGTCCAAAATAAAGAAAAGCCCTTGAATGAGTAAGTGTGTCCAAACTTTTGACTGGTACTGTAATTCCACTTCGACATTATGGGGTATTGTGTGTAGGCCAGTCACACACATTCTACATTTAAATCAATTGTAAATTCAGGCTGTAACACAACAAAATGTTGAAAAAGTCAAGGGGTGTGAATACTTTCTGAAGGCACTGTAGCTAGTACCTACTGGCTAAAACTTGACATTTACAGATACTGATGGTGGCCTAGTGGTTAGAGCGTTGGACTAGTAACCGAAAGGTTGCAAGATCAAATACCTGAGCTGACAATGTAAAAACCTATCGTTCTGAACAAGGCAGTTAACCCACTGTTCCTAGGCCGTCATTGAAAATAAGAATTTGTTCTTAACTGACTTGCCTAGTTAAATAAAGGTAAAATAAAAAGCTTGTAGGCCTAATGTGTATTGTGGAGTTTATACAATAAATCCTTTGTCCTCCCTGTGTTGTACACTTCCCAAACAATATAATCAAGAAGTATTGTTAAGGAAACTGTCCACTGGCACTCAGACAAGGATGCATAAATACAGTGGAACATAATGTAGGCCTACCTGTTACAACTGACCCGTGTTCCATTCAGCCGTGGCCTCCACCAAGGCACTGAGCGCTAAATGCCACAAAACCATGCTATTATACACACTCCGAAAGCTCGGATCCCCCTCTTTCAAAAGTGCTTTTAGAATAATATTCAAAATGTATTTTGCATCAAATGTACATAAATAATTAGCACACACGTCAAAGTGTAGGTGATATGCGAATTAGCTTACAGCTTCTCATGTCTACACCCATGCTGAAATGGAGATGCCTGAAAATGTAGCCAACTTTAATTAGACGTTTGATTACATAAATATAGGCTAAACGCCAGTCATGTTTGATAAATATAATGAAGGACAAACGTTAACGTCTAAAAAGGCTTGATTCTGTCGGCATACTTAAGGCACGGTTCATTCACATAGGAGAGAAATGGCAGTGCCTGTTGCGCACCGCCCATTGGAATCAGAGTTGAGGCGATCAGCATTTTGAAACACTTTAACCATAAACTTAATTGTTTGTCATTTTATAAAGGCACGTCTATCTTATCTTGTTTCAAAGTAGTCTAGCCAAAAAACCGACCATTGAAATGTTGAGGTAATTATTACTGCCGTGAGCGTATTTCTGCGGTTATAATGTGAAGAAATAAGATTATCAACATTTTTAAGCTAAACGTTCTGATCTGTTGCATCAGCCTCATTGCTTTTTTGCGTTTATTTTGGATTTACAGTGGTTGCATGAATTTGGGATCTACCGTCCCACAACTGTCCCAGAATCTGTTTTGAACTGTGCAAGACATTTTTTCTATTGTCTCCGGGACGACTAGATGCCCTTAATTTCAAGCCGCCTCGAGATAAATATTTATTTCTCGCACAGAACGACAAGCTGAGCAATAGAGTAGGTAACCTATTCTATGGGGGAACAGTAGATTGACATAGGCCAGTGATTTTGCTGTACGTTTCTCGTCTTGTTGGCTGAGGAGAGATAAATGTGGACAGTTCTTCTATCATCTTCAAAGTGTGCCTCGGAATTCCATAACAAGGACGCACGCCGTTGTATTCCCGATGTGTCGGTCTTCACTTGTACTTCGGAGCTGTGAGAAGGAGCTGATCACGTGACCGGCATTGGCTAATAAGAATTGAGATCTGAGAAAGCCATGTGAGTGAGAGGTGCTTCTGAGCACGGCGATTGGTAGCCAGGGGAAGGGAATTATAACTATTATATTCAGCCGAAGGGCGCAACGGCCACAAGGCATGGCTTTTTGGTGGGGGGCATTATGGACACACAAGGGGGAATCAAAGGCCATGCTGCCGTGAAATTCGCGGCCTGGACCTACCCGAATTAGTCCAAAAATAAATACTTCTTTAATTTTCTGTAGGGAAAGGTTACTCCACACTAACCTGTGTTCATGATGACATGGGTGGTCTCGGACGTCACTTGTGAACACACACTGCCTCCCATCCTCTTGGCAAACTTTTTCACCATCGACTGGAGAGAAAGTGGAAAAATCTGTCATCAGTAAGCAAACTCGAGACTCAAGTGCCACAGAAGTACAACCAGTATCTTATAAGGTAGATTAAAGTTATATTAAAGCCTAATAACATCAATTATTTTCACACATTAAACACCTGGAACGTGTGAATTGACATACTAGGATGTGTCACAGAAACATTTACCTGTTCAGATGCACTGAGTCCTGATGCTACCAGCACCAACTTGACCCCAGCGGGTTCCCGCAGTGGAGTGTGTGTTGATGGGGGTGTGTTGGCAGGCTGGATGAACCCCGGAGTATCCTGGACCTCCAGCCCAGCTGAGGGAGCCTTGGTCCCGCTGTTCACTCTGACCACTGACGACACCTGGTTGGGCCTCGCTCTCATGCTGCTCCTTAGGCTCCGTCCTGACTGTCTGCCAAGCCGCCCTGCTGATATAGACACACAAATACATTCATATACTACAAAATAACACTAATCAATCGAAACCGTGAACTAAACAAACATGTAATACTACTATGGACGTGTACAAAACAGATTTGCTATGACCTCCATACGGCAACGACAGTACAGGGACAAAGTAGAGTCGCAATTCACCGGCTCAGACACAATCACGGATTATAAAGGGAAAGCCAGCCATGTCACGGACACCGTCGCCTCGTTCCCGGACAAGCTAAACACCTACTTCGCCTGCTTCCAGGAAAAACAACACCTAGCCGCCGACGTGGGCTCCCGCCGCTCACAAGGACTATATGTGCTCCCGATCTCCATGGCCAACGTGAGTAAGGAGTTCAAGTGCGTTAACCCTCACTAGGTTGTCAGCCCAGAAGGCATCCCAAATCGCATCATCAGAGCATGTGCAGACCAGCTGGCCGGTGTGTTTATGGGACATAGTCAATCTCTCCCTATCCCAGTCTGTTGCCCCACTTCAAAATGTCCACTAGTGATGCACCGATATGACATTTTTGTCCAATACCAATATCCAATATTTTCCTTGCAAAAAAAAACTATACTGATACCCCATATTTAAAATTTTAGCAGCCTTTTAAGCATTCTAGTACAGTTAAATAGTTAACACCCACACGAACGCAGCAGTCTAAGGCACTGCATTTCAGTGCAAGAGGCATCACTACAGTCCCTGGTTTGAATCCAGGCTGTATCACATCCGGCCGTGATTGGGAGTCCCATAGGGCGGCGCACAATTGGCCCAGCGTCGTCCGGGTTTGGTCGGGGTAGGCTGTCATTGTAAATAAGAATTTATTCTTAACTGACTTACCTAGTTAAATAAAGGTTACACGCGCACACACACTGACCAAAAAGTTATTTTGTTGGCATTTACGTATGTCCCCATTACCAGTAAAATATAATTAAAACCAATTTCTTTCACTGTTTCGTTGTTCATTTGTTCATTCTCAACCAGGATTTCTATGGAATGCCGTTTGGGTCTTGCGTGTCAAATAACACACTATTTGGCGTGTCAAATAACACACTATTTGGCGTGTCAAATAACACATAACACGTTATATAGGTATGCACGTCAGCTTTGACATTGGTTTTGCACATCGGCGTTAAACTTGATACATTCACCAATATATTTCGTGCATCCCTAAACATAAGCATTTCGCTGCACCTGCGATAAAATCTGCAAAACTGTACGCGACAAATAAACTTTGATTTGATGCAAGTTCATGGCAACACACAAACACTCTTAGATTAAGACAGAGATGAGTATTCTCTATACTACTATGGCTTTTGACTCTGTATTTTCTCGCCTCCTTCTCAAAACGCATTGGAGAAAAATTTGGGAAGGACCTTGGACCTTCTCCAAAAAGATTTTTGGTCTTATTAGTCTAATGTCATTGTAGTAGCCACTGGATCCGTGGACTTACCCCCAGTCCCTCCAGGTCCCTCATGTTGGGTGCGGCGCGGTGGGGGTGGGCCCAAGGCCCTCACAGTCTCCAAGACCAGGGGGCGGTGAGGCTGCATTTCCCCCAATGTTTTGGGCACTTTCCCTAGGAGAAAAGAAGAGAGAACATCAGACTATGTTGAAAGTTTTTGGGAAAGAGCAGCCACAGCAAAGAACCACAAGGAAGAGACATTGACAGATATACATTTAATTAATACAATTGTGATTGACAGTCATGACTAAAAGCTTAACCCTTGTGATTAAAAATGGAATATAACCTAGTGAAGCAAGATACAATTGCTTTTCTTGTTCTTGGTTTGGTGAATCAAAAAATATGCAATAGAAACTTACTCAGGGACATTTTGATCAGGATAAGGTAATGCAGCAACTTGACAGAACTCCTGTATTTAAATGACTAGTGGCTAGATGATAGAGGTCCCAGGTAAAAGACGCCCAAAACGTCATTGCAACCCATTCCTTACAATTTCACCAATGTCTCCAGACATGCACAGTAAAATAGAGGCCAGCAAAACTTGTCTCATATGATCCCAGTCTCTCCTCTTTCCCCCCTCATCCCTCTTTCAGGGCCGGCCCTAGCCTTTTGGTGAGGTGAAATTAGATTTTGTTGGAGGGGCCCATTTTAGTAGCCCCCCTCTTGTATGATCTAAAGTAAATTTGCTGCAATTCTACACATTTTGCCATGGGGAGTAGAGGAAATGTTGCAGTTTTAAAGCAAGCTTTATGCAATTCTACAAATTTTGCCAGGGGCGGAGAGAAGGTTAGCAATTTTATAACAAATTTCATGAAATTCTACTCATTTTGCCATGGGGCAGAGAGAAATGTTTGCTGTTTTAAAGCTAATGTCCTGTAATTCTACCCATTTTGCCATTGGGTGGAGAGAAATGTTTGCTGTTTTAAAGCTAATGTCCTGCAATTCTACACATTTTGCCAAGACTTATGCCAAGTTAATGATATCGGAGTTAGAGTGACTAACAAAATCAATGGGAGCCCGCTGGAGGTCAGGGCCCCTGGGCAAATGCCTGGTCAGGATGTGGCCATGATTACTGCAAGTTTAAATAGCTGGCTAGACTAACTTAGCAATCTAAAAATTGCTAGCTGACATGGCTAATTGTGTTACTGTCATAAGAGGAAACACTGCTGATACAAAACCACATTTTGAAGTTGCACCTTGTGTATTCTTCTATTCTAACTCTCAACAGTAAGTTGAGATCCTGACTGAGTTCAGAAAAAAATTGCTTTTATTGAGTCTGGGGCCCCCTAATGGCCGGGGGCCCTAAGCGACTGCTTATTAGGCTTATGCCTGGAGCCGGCCCTGCTCTCTCCCTCCCCCAGAGGACAGCACTTAGAACCCTGGAGATGAGTAAGGAGGGAGAGATAGGGAGATGCAGTCAAGCGGGAGAGATAAATTACCGTGGCAACCCAAGTTTCCCTCTAAGTGCTCCAAATGACAAATAAGATGCAGCCGCTAATTACTTTTTGATTCTCCGCAGCATAAGCAGATTCCGGCTTCATTAGGGAGATTATCCGCCTGTCCTCCGAGATGCATCACCCTCTATCCAAAAAACTGCACCAGGCAGACGCTGAGCTAGCTAAAACAAAGATACTCGCTAACACAAGCTAACTTTCTTGGACTTTCCCCTCAGTCACGGGTTGAGGGAAAGAGCAATTACATGGCAAACACTTAAAATTATTGGTTAGTTGAGGATGAAATTCATGCCCTGAAAATGGCTCTGAAGCTGATATAGGTCCCCACTCTGGTTGAAATGAGCATATACTGCCCGAAGGTTACAGCCAACGACACCCACCCCCCTCCATCAGTCGCGCCTCAATAAGTCGCAGATTCAGATAACTTGCTGTTGTGGTGATGGTAAGTAAGTAAGTAAGCAGCTGGCAATAATAGTGCTCCCATCTCATGCTGTGAATAGAAAGTCAACTTCATCTAAGTGCGATTTCCTACATTCTAAACTCGGTGGGGGACGACCCTGTTTTCTGTTGCACTGAGTTCAATTAAAAACGCCCAAATTAGGATTTTTCTAATTGCACAGCCTTAATTTGTGCTACTATGCGATAACACTTATATTTTTCAATAACTCCCACATATTTTATGAAGTAGTAAGCAAAACCTAACCAACAGCACCGGGTTATCAAAGTGATTGTGTAGTGAAGCGTTGAATCGGTCATAATTTCATGAAGTCTGTTGTTAATGTGTGGTGCCTTGTTAACCTCTGGCTTTGCTCACCTGCTGGCAGATCTCTTCCTGGTGCCCTGGCCACACGGCAGGGTCGTCTGGAGATCAAGGCCTGCGGAGACTAAACAAACAAAACCAACAAATTCAGGTCAGCTGCCATTCGAAAGCAGACAGCTTTCAAACAACACTGTCAACCAGTCCCCTGCTCGTATTTCTTAAAGGTATACCGAACTGAAACCATCTCCTATTCTACAGGACAGACAATTTCCTCTTCTGTACAATACATTTCTATCTGATCGGTCGGTTATGTTGCACCTTCCTGAACAAAGCCCAGTTCTGTACCTGTGGACCTGTCTGGTTGAAGCAGCGCTGGGGGATATGGGGCCCCGGGGTTAACTTTGGCCTCAGTGGGCTCCTGCTCCTGCTCCTTCTCCTGGAGCGCTTCAGACACCAACGCCATCATTCTCTCCAGCCTTGGCAGCTCCTCCTGCATCGCAACCTTTTGCTGAAGGTGAGAAAGGGAGAGCGAGAGAGAGATACATAACTATAGATGAGCGAAGTAGAATGAGGAAAAATATATACAGCAATTGAAAGGGAGAAAATGTCTGATAAAATTGGTGGAGCGCCTGCTTAGTCAGTATGTGTGTACGTACACTACATGACAAAAAGTATGTGGACACCTGCTCGTCGTACATCTCATTCCTAAATCATGGGTATTAACATGGAGTTGGTCCCCCTGTGCTGCTATAACAGCCTCCACTCTTCTGGGAAGGCTTTCCACTAGATGTTGGAACATTGCTGTAGGGACTTGCTTCCATTCAGCCACAAGAGTATTAGTGAGGTCGGGCACTGATGTTGGGCAATTAGGCCTGGCTCGCGGTCGGCATTCCAATTCATCCCAAAGGTGTTCGATGGGGTTGAGGTCCAGGCACTGTGCAGCTCAGTCAAGTTCTTCCACACCGACCTCGACAAACCATTTCTGTATGGTCCTCGCTTTGTGCACGAGGGCATTGTCATGCTGAAACAGGAAAGGGGCTTGCCACATAGTTGGAAGCACAGAATCGTCTAGAATGTCACTGTATGCTGTAGCATTAAGACTTCCCTTCGTTGGAACTAAGGGGCCTAGCCAAAACTATGAAAAATAGCCCCAGACCATTATTCCTCCGACACTAAACTTTACAGTTGGCACTATGCAGTTGGGCAGGTAGCATTCTCCTGGCATCCGCCAAACCCAGATTTGTCCATCGGACTGCCAGATGGTGAAGCGTGATTGATCACTCCAGAGAACGCGTTTCCACTGCTCCAGAGTCCAATGGCGACGAACTTTACACCACTCCAGCCGACGCTTGGCATTGTGCATGGTGATGTTAGGCTTGTGTGCAGCTGCTCGGCCATGGAAACCCATTTCATGAAGCTCCCGACGAAGGGTTATTGTGCTGACGTTGCTTCCAGAGGCAGTTTGGAACTCTGTAGTGAGTGTTGCAACCGAGGAAAGACGATTGTTACGTGCTCGCACTCGTCTGTGAGCTTGTATTGCCTACCACTTTGTGGCTGAGCCGTTGTTGCTCCTAGACATTGCCACTTCACAATAACACCACTTACAGTTGACCGGGGCAGCTCTAGCAAGGCAGAAATTTGACGAACTGACTTGTTGGAAAGGTGGCATCATATGACGGTGCCACATTGAAAGTCACTGAGCTCTTCAGTATGGGCCATTCTACTGCCAGTGTTTGTCTATGGAGATTGCATGGCGGTGTGCTTGATTTTATACACTTGTCAGCAACTTGTGCGGCTGAAATAACCAAATCCACTCATTTGAAGGGGTGTCCACATACTTCTGTGTGTGTGTGTGTGTGTGTGTGTGTGTGTGTGTGTGTGTATGTATATATATATATATATATGTATATAGTGTGTGTGTGTGAGAAAGTTCTAACGCATGGGTCGCCTTTACGCTGATACGGGTAAACAATAGAAAACGTCCATCAACTAGGAGAGGATGGCGCTAGGCATGTCATTCGACTGGTGGTGACAGAACCAAACATTAAAAGATGTATTTTCTGCCATGCAGCATTACTGGAGTTGGCAGCGGAAACTTGCTTGAAGCGCTGAACACTTCATCAAAAAGAGGTAGAGAGACAGAAGGATGGAGAGGGGGAAGACAGAGACAGACCAAGAAGTAAAAAAGTGAGGGAGAACACACACACAGACACACACACACTCAAAGAGAGATGGAGATAAAGAAACAGAGAGAGAGAGAGAGAAAGTTGGGGTGTAGTCATTTGTCTGAGGGGAAGACCTAGGGTTCAACGGTTCAGGGCAGATATGGAAGACACCCAGCCCCAAAAGGCTTGCAGCCATGCCCCCTAGATGTGTCAGGGCTTTGGCTAAGCTCATTACTCACTGGCCATGACTGAGCATTGAGCCAGAACCATGCAGACCCAGAATGACTACTGGTGAGTGAATCCTCTATGGAGACCAAGAGATGGGATGTATGATATTATTTTCTAAATCGGAGTAACATATACTGTAGGTAGTCAGCATGTAAAAATCACCAAACTCATGCGCACAGGCAAGCGTGCATTGGACGCTCGTAGACACAGACACACACTCGTCAGAGAGACCCAATCCTCAACTGGCTGTACAGCTGTGAATAAACTCCTCTCCCCTGCCTAAAACCACATAAACCAAACTCCCAATCAAATACAGCAGACAAAGTAGGAGTGCATGAAGATGGATGGGGCAGAAAACGAGAATCATCTCCTCGGCCGCGTTTCCTCAAACTTTAATGAAATGCAATTTAGAAAGGTGCTGAGGGGGACATTCCTTACTCGTCCATGTAGTCTGTCTTCCAAGCACTGACAAGCTTGGTGAAGAAAAAATAAATATATGCAACGTCTGCCATCTATTGGTCATGGCGTGCCAATGCAGCGCAAACTACTACTGCTTGTGATATAGAGGGCCATATTTACATTTGAAAATCATAGCTACATATGTACCAAAGATGGGTGTGACACGTGTTGAGTATTAAATTACCTGGAAAATATTGGCAAAAATGCAGAGAAAACATTTATGCTTAGCTGAGATTTAGATATATTAAAAAAAAACTACATCACTACCCCGTGTGAGATTTACACACTAGTGTTTCCTTTTATTAAAAAATAAATCAAAGTTATAACTACCGTCTAGTAATATATGAAATAACAGGGCGAAGAATAAATACCCTTACCTGAGTGGCAATACACTCGCTTGAAAATTGTGATGATTCCTGTGTCAGGCCAGTGTCACCTGCCATTCCTTCAGCTGAAAGATCAGAAACATTTGAAAATGCATTTGCGCATTTCATGTTTCAGTCGCAGTTCAATCACAGGTAATAAGATTAATATAATAAGGCCTCAAATTTACTCACCTTCTTCTGGTGTTCCAAACAGGTCCACAGATACCTGACTGGTGGTGACCCATTCGGGACTGGGGCACATGAGAGGACTGCTCTCTCGCTGCCCATCTTCAGCTGCAGCACAGGTACCATCACCAGCCTCCCTGTAGCTTCCTTGGTCCCTGGCATGGTCTTTGAGCAATGTGACGGATTCCTCCTCCTCCTCCTCAGCGGTTGGTGGACAAGCCGAAGATCTGAAAATTTGCGCAAGGGAAGGCAGTTCCTCTTCCTCTCCACTGCAGTCGGACTCTGAGGAAGACTCCAGTCTCTGAGCCATCCTCCGCTTTAGGGTGCACTTGATGGGAGAGTGCAAGCTGACCACACCACTTCCTTTAGTCCTCTCTGCCTCTTGGATAACTACTGATTGGAAAATTGGAAGGTCATCTGGAGTTAAGGAGGACTCTGTATTGGCCATGTTTCCAGTCATGTTCTCTGGCCACGTTTTGTTTGGCTCCACTGCCGTCTCTGATCCAACACCGTGGCTACTCTCCAGTTCTGTTGGACTTTTCCTCATGCTGCCCTCCACTTTGTATGGCTGCTGACCTTTAGGGACTCTAAGTTGCTTTGAAGCTACAGGTGTCGGATGTGGTAGATCTTCCTTAGAGGCGCTAAAAGCTGGAAAGAGCAGACCAGAACCCACAGCTTGGTGGGGAGATTCCATTTGGCTTTTTGTGACTTTGTTGGGACTGAGGGCACTTTTTGAGCTGTTGCCAGAAAGCCTGGACAGAATCTGTTTCTGGGTCTTCCCATTGGTATCAGGGTTCGAAGACTTCACTAAATCCTGAGGTGGTCTGGTAAGAATGGATTTTCTGAGCCTTTTACAAGAAAAAGTGCAGAGGAATTGTGAAATATTGTTGGGGGAACTTGAAGGTGGGCTCAAATCACTACAGCAAGAATTTTCAAATATTGTCCTTTTCTCAGATTCCTGTTGGACTGTGGGACACTCCGTTGTCCTTGAAAATCCCTGCCCATTTCCTGCTTCCATATCTGTGCCGACATGTTTGTTCTCTTGAGTCTTTGTAAGAGTTGTATTTTCCTTGTTGGACCAGAAGGTACTCCTCTTGATATTTGGACTACCAAGGTGGAAGGACTTCCTTTTGGTGGATTTGAAGCTCTTCACCAGTTGCTCAGTGTCCAGCTCACTGTCATTCCTGTCATCCTCCTCCAGATCAATGCATTTGGCCTGGCTGGCTGACGTCTCTTGTGGTACATTTGATCTCAAGTCATCGAATGGTTTGATAACCGGATTACTTTGGTTTACACTCTCAGGCACGGCACATGAGACACTTGCCTCTGGGGTACTAATTGAACTTGGTACCATAGTCACTGAACAAGCAATATCAGCATGACAAGGACTTCCTGTACGTGGGATTTCAACAATAGACTCCTCAATTGGGTTCACTTTCTGTGCCTCAATCATTTCACCGGATCTTTTCTCGCTAGAGTCCAAGTTCTCAATACCTCCCATTTCTTCATCTAAAACACATCCGTTTTTCCTTACAGACTTTTCTGTATTTTGGTTCTGCAAACAAGTCACATTATCCCTGTCAGTGTTGGCAAGCCTCCTCTGATTGCTGCATCTTGTTGCAGTCTGAATCAAGAACGACAACCTTTGTGGATGTTGCAGTGCCGATCTTCTTGTTACTCCCTTGTACTTCCTCTGTGAAGAGCTGAAACCTCCGACTCCTCCTGGTTCTCCTCATGATCGGGCTTCCTGGGTCCTCACTGCTAGGGTAACTCTCAATCTGAACCTCGGTCTGGCCTGACGGTCTGCTCTTAGGTATCTTAGGGTCACTTCCACCCTCTCCGACACCCACAAGGACTAAGGATTTGGCTGCCTTGTTCTTCTCCACCTTGATGTTTTCCCCTTTTTTCTTAGCAGGCTTTTTTTGCTCGTTATTCTCCGACTTTACTTTCCCTTGTAAATCCCCGTCAACACCCTGCCACCTACCGTGCATCTTTTTATTTGACTTCCTCCCAGGTTCCCGTAGTGGCACATCAAACACAGGACTGTCCTCTACATCTTCATTCTCTTTGTTGTCACCTTCTGGCAACTCATCAAGCTCTTCTCCTTGCTTGTCAGAGCTATTAGAATTCAGCTCCCCAGTCAGGTCAATCAACTTATTTTCTTCAGTATCTTTTGGGTGTTCATTGGGAGAATCATCTTGTGGTTCTGTCATCTCTGGTCGGTCATCCATAACACTGTCTTCACTCTCCTCAGATCTTGGTCTCTTGACAAAGTCAGCAGGTATCAGTTTATTTCTCATCCTCCTTTTGGCAATCTTCTTCAGGATCGGGAGTTCCTCAGCTGGACAGGGTGGTGGAGGCTCTGTGATCGCTCTATTCTGTGGTGAAAAACTGCGGATCCCTCTTCGATCCCGTTTGTAAACAGCCCCAAATACCAGCTCCTCAAGACATTTGCCACGCTCTTCTCTCTTTGGACTCTCGTCCTTATTTCTGAGGTTATCCTCTAAGGGTGAGGAGGCGGAACAACTTCCTGCCAAAGAAACTGAGTCATCGGAGCCCTCTGTGTTTTTCTCCTTCTCAGAGTTTACTTCTGTTGAGGAATTATTCATGAGCCACTCAGAGACTTTCTCTAGACTTTTCTTCTGATTCTGGTCAATCATTTCGGTCAAGGACTCTCTTTTGTTATTCCTCAGATTGTCTTACAGGTTGGTTTCCGACCTTTTCAGGACGGCATGGTGGATCTTGAGGATGAGTGGTTATCTTTTTCCCAAGCTTTTGGGGTCGTGAAGGAGCTCTTTCAACAACCTCAGGTATTTCTGCCTCTAATGCTGCCTTCCGTTTTTCTGTGGTGGAGGTAGCTTTAGTCATCGGTATCCTTTTCAGTGGCTGGAGGTATGTCACCTAGGCCGCTGTCAAACCCCTCGTCCGAAATGACAGGGCAAGAATCTTCAAGACCCATGAGCTTTGCAAAGCCATCCTTGGCTGAAGAGAGAGGCATGGCGGTGACTAACACAAGACTCATAATAATCATATGCTCAAATAATCATGTGTAAAGCATGCTTTTAAAAAGACACATTCTAAGACTTTCAGTAATTTCAATGAATGAAATATACCCTATTATTTTGAATGACTTATTCTTATTAATCTACTAATACAGCTGTCCATCAATAATGCTATTAAGGAATAGTTACAGGAAAATTGACAACACACCATACCCAAATTAAATCTCTCACCTGCTATAGTTGACGAGCAGGACATTGGAAACTCATGATCCTCGCCATCAGCACGGTCAGTAGCCCACACGTCATCAGATGAGACATCATGGCCGTTTTTCTTCTGCACAGTCTCTGTGACACTGTTTTGAAGAGAAATGAAAAGGAAGATGGAAGAAAATGTGGAATTAAATACTAATTCATTTGAAAAATATGCAGGAGTGACAACAGATAGAAAAATACTTATTGTAAGTAAATGTACCACGTCTTTATTGAAACTAGCTCTATAATTGTTTTCGGTGCTACTGTTCTTACCTCATATGTCTCCTCATCTGGGACATTCCAGTGAAGTCTGAAAAAAATGTTACAGTCAAACTAAGTCATCATTATCAAAATTCTAGCACATCTCAAACATGACTTATAGTAACATGTTTCGGTGATAGAAGCTAAACGATGAGGCTCACAGTTTGTGCAGGTGTCATGTTCATAGGCCTGGACCATATTCTGCAATCCCTCTGCTAATTTCTGAAACCCAGGGCTCTCCTGCAAACTCCTGCACACAGACAACAGGGTCAAATAACACAATTGACCCAACTGTAAATCACACGTAGTCACTAGTTACCAGAAAACAAAGTCTGATTCATTATGGCAAAATAATTCAAAACATTGTGATCTTTTGAGAAGTACAGCATAGTACAATTTTCATTTGAAAGCATATCTCTGACACATTTACTCTCATAATGAATGGAATTCAGGAGGGGGGGGTTAATCCTCTACAGTCAATACGGCATACCTTTTTGTGATCTTTGTCTTACAAACTGGACAGTTGGCCTCCTTTCTCCTACTGCTGTCCAAAAGCTT
This sequence comes from Salmo trutta, assembly GCF_901001165.1. NCBI lineage: Eukaryota > Metazoa > Chordata > Actinopteri > Salmoniformes > Salmonidae > Salmo > Salmo trutta. The sequence continues at coordinate 65,008,670 of NC_042958.1, read as the reverse complement.
CATTATACAAAACCTAATTCATGGAGAGAGCAACAACTGTGAGTGATTGTACAACGTAAAAACAATGCCAGGTTAGTGGGAGATGTCAATGCGTAATACTGTCATTGAAAATAAACGTTAAAATCACTTACAAACATTCACCTACACTACATAATGAACCAGGAGTAAAGTTTATTTGAACCACAGCAAAGAAAGTGAGAGCTTACTTACTTGCAAAACTGGTGGCCACACTTAGTAGACACAGGTGTGCTCATCAATTCCAAACTACATGGAACAGAGAGCATAGAGCAGAAGAACAAACTATGAACAGGATCATAATTGCCTACTTCCTGCTGCTTATCAGACAACAATTGATTTCAACATAAAGTAGAAACAGCCTGCATACAGTAAACTACCACCAAAAGTATATGTAACATCAACACACCTTACACAATACAGTAATCTTCTACAGATGGCTAACGTTATTCTGCTGTCACACTCACCATATTGGACACTGCAAGATCTCCCAGATGACAGAGATCCCCTGTCTGACATCTTCAGCCTTCGGGGATTTCATGGTGTTCATTTTCTCATGTGCAGCACAACTGTAGCCAAGTAATGGGTGATTTCATTACTTTCTGACCATCCTGACAACAAGAATAATTGGAGCTTTTCCTAGCAAGTTGATTTCCTAGCTATGTTCCCACTAGCTGCTATTATCATCACTGGTGTATTTAGTACAGTAGCCTTGCTCCGTATTGTATAGGGTTGCACAAAAACAGTGCGCAGGAAGCCAGAAGTCAAATAAAATTTCAAGTTAGTGTTCCCGGTGGGCAAAATAAAAGTCCTGCACGCGCGCCATATGTGGACCAAAAAAGGAAAAATTTGTGGGGGAATTTTATTTTGACATGAGGTAAGCAGAGAGGAAGTGGGTCTACAACAGACCCACGTTTAGAGAGTCTGTTGAATAATACATTCCTTAGATATTTGGTCTCAAATTCCCCCATCATTTCGGCACAAAGTTGAAATTGTTTTTTTTTTTTTACTTCTGGATTTCCGCTGACTGTTTTTGTACAACCCAATAGGGAGCAACGCTAGCGTATGTAAATACACCCACGTTGCTAAAAGCAGCTAAGGCCTGACGTATTTCATTGTGCCATCTTCATCAGAATTTTGCCCCACTACTGTAGTAATCACTACAATTGCACTAGAATTGTGTATTTTTTTATTACTTGATATTTTTTGTATGTTTTAGTATTTTCTCGTTAATAATACCTGTGTTATCTTTTGTATGATGTAACAATGTAAATTGTTGATTTGTATTTTGAATAATACATTTTAAAAATATTAAATCTTGCCCCACTACTGAACTGACAAGTAGCAAAGATTTGTATAACTAAACCAAGATAGACCACAGCACGTCGTTTCAAATTAGAACAAATGAGTCATAGTGGGCAGAAAAAGCAAGGAATTCGGCAGAGCCAAGCAGGAACTAGCGAGATCCTATTGGCGCGTTCTATCAAAATGTGCATTTTTCTGTTAGGCAACGCCTAGTCTGATGTGCGCGTGTGCAATAACTCAATTCAACTTTGCACTCCTAAACAATTATTTTTTTATTTACTTTGGTAAAGTCTAAAAAACGTTGTAATATTTGTAACTCAATAAGGAAGAGAGCCTGTCTCTTGTCTGAGATCAAGCTAGCTTGCAGAGCAGCTAACTAGCTAAAATATAGGCTAAAGATACCACTGTAGCTAGCGACCTCCACTTAATAATTATCACAACAACAAAAACATAATTGCCATCAAACTTAAAACGGGAGGCAACAGTCATAATAGACTTGTCTTAACAGCCAATGTGTATAATTTAACATTATTTCTAATACAGTACTCACTTACAGGAATGAGTAATTGTTTACACGTTGCTAGCTATTCCATAAAGGCACTGAAAACCACACTTCCTATTTTTCTGTGGTTTAGTCACTCTGGCTTGACTGAAGAAAACGCAAATTCAAAGTATGCGGCGTCCGTCTCGCAATGGACAATTCAACCGCAAGGGTGGAATTGTGATACCACTCAGTTGTGGACGTCCCAATTTAAATGAATATCTGGCGCAACGTAATGCAGTGCCTATAATGAATGAACTAGGCATTAGAAGTCCAGAACGTGTTAGCTATATATAAATAATTATGCTCAAATTGAAAAATCATGAAACTAAATAATGACGTTTCTATCATCCTAATCCAGGTGAAGATTACATCTCACATTCCAGTGTTCGAATTTGTGTTAACAAGATTTCTGTTTTTGCAACTCTCTGCAGCCAATGGCTATGTCCACTCCAGGTATAATTCCGGGAGCCACTTGTGGATTTGACAGGTCTAATGCCGCGTTCAAAACAACTGGGAACTCGGAAAAATACGAGGTCAAATTATGACATCAGTGATCTTCAGGTCGGAAAGTCGGAGCACTAAAAATAGGCCAGAGTTCCCGAGTTGGATGACCATTCAAAACGATTATTCCCAGTCGGAGCTCGTTTTCTTCCAAGTTCCCAGTTGTTTTGAACGTGCCATAAACGGTTCCACCTCCAACACGTCAAAAACAACCCCTATGCTGATGTTGGCTAAAGAAGCTGATCTGATTTAATCGAGCCCTACATTCGTTAGTGTTGTAACGTTAACTAATAGCAATCTATTGTTATTCGTAAAGAGTTGATAAAATTTGCCAAATATATAAAAAATATTAAGACTAGTGTGTCAGTGTCCTTGCATGCTAGCTTGCTAACAACAACTGCAGGCTGGGCACTAACATTACACAATGTTGTTGCTGTGGCTAACTAGCGCCAATTACGCAACTTGAGTTTGAGTGGAGACAGGCATAATAATGTAATGAATGACAAGACTGTTTGATTTCAATAAGATCACCAATAGAGCAAATACATATTATGACACTACACCTGACACAAATACTGAGTGAATAAAGAAAATAATCAAACTTTACAGTACTTTTGTATCTTTTTTCTCTCCTGGATTCAGTTTAGTTTTCCGGCAACTATTTTGGCGCGTGACAACAACCCTTAGTACCGTATTTTAGCCAGCTAGCAACGGTTAGCTAACATTAGCCCAATCATGTTCTAAAGGAGCCTAACATTATTTATTATAGTCCAAGGTCGGACCGTACATGTTCTGTTTAAAGGCGAATTGGCTCTGGAAGCCAGAATGTAAACGTTAATCGATTTTCAATTGCGGTACAGTTCTATAAATACCTCTACTTCCATATCACATCAAAAATAATATCACAGTTGTACATTGTTTTAACCGGTTTTAACGCAGTTGCTGCCGACAATACTTTTCAATGATAACATTGCATGGATGTATTCATTTCGCTGATTCTATGGCAAAAAAATTCTTAAACGGAACGAAACTGGGATGGGACCTACCTGAATTTGTCAAAAAGAACTGAGGTTCTACTGAAGTTTTGCATCTATTTGGACTAATGATTACACCCCACGTTTGTGGAGTCCTCTTCCCTTTACATACAGGTGTTCGGAGACGCAGATAGTTTATTAACACAGATAGTCAGTCTACTGTCTGTTTTCCGTCAACAAACGCTGTAACATGGAAATATGGCCGTGTGGTAACCCTAACGCTATAATAGGTGTAGTCTTTTACCTTTAGTTTTTTGATAATTATTTCTCGCTGATATGAAAGGTATGTAGCTTATGTTTCCAAAACAATACTGCAAGCGATGCATGTTAATGTTAAGAACAAGCATCGGGGTTCTTAACAAAATTCACCCCGTCAGTAGATACTGTCGTCTATAGGCGCTAAAGTAGTTGGCGTCTATGAATGGGGTAAGCTAAACTGTGCTAGCAAAACCACCAGTCACGAGTAGTTTGCCCGCAGGCTAACACTGTTTCCAGTGTTGCTATGGAGGGCTCCAAGTCCTCTAGTACCACCATGCAGGTCAGCTTCGTGTGTCAGCGCTGCAGTCAGCCTCTAAAGCTGGATACATCCTTCAATGTGCTCGACCGTGTCACCATCCAGGAACTTATTGGTATGTTTACCCGAGTGTATGTTTGAGAGCGTGGGTGTGTGCACATGCTTTGGAGAGAGCTACAGAGGAAGAGACGGAGATCAGCGTTGTGAGTCTGTGTGTCTTCTGTCCCATCAGCTCCTCTGGTCACAGTGACACCAAGCAAGCAGACAGAAAGCAATAAGGCGGAAAGTGCTCCAGAGGTGAGACACTGGGTTGGTTCAATCCAATGGAAAGATGGTTTTGAAACCAGGTTTCACAGCAATATCCTTCATAGAAATTGAGTTTAGAACACCTGAAAGGGTTCTGATTTTCCTCTCTTCTTCCAGGAAACCTTTGTGGAAACAAAGCAAGATGGAGTCGCAAGAAAATACATCCCTCCTGCAAGGTAGCATCATGTCTAACTTACTACCTTCCAATCTGCTTGGCCTACACAGTGTAATGCCCTGCTCGCAACTTGAACTATCATACCCTCTAGGTCTAGGATGATGCCTACATAGTTTCGTGTGTGTGTGTGCGCGTGCATAGGATGATGTCCACAGAGAGCGCCAACAGCTTCACTCTGATTGGAGAAGCGTCGGACGGAGGCACCATGGAGAACCTCAGTCGGAGGCTGAAGGTGACCAGCGATCTGTTTGACATCATGTCAGGCCAGACCGACGTAGACCACCCGCTGTGCGAGGAGTGTACAGACACCCTGCTAGACCACCTGGACACGCAGCTCAACATCACAGAGAACGAGTGCCAGAACTACAAGTGAGTAGTCATACACTGCAACTACACTAACATTACAGAACTAGTGGGTAGTCAAAGTGTACTACACTATGTAACACACAGCAGGATTTGCCCTAGAAATATTTTCTTAGGCAGGGAGACCCACTCGGACTTAGTTTACACCAATATTTTGTTGCCTGGAGCAATATTGTGTGTCAAAAGAGGATCACTTATTTGCATGCATGAATCATTTGTGTGGATATGAGCGTGTTTTTGATGCCTGTGTATGTGTAGGGCAATTTTGTTGTTCACGTTCGATTGACGTGCGCGCATCCCGGTGTGGTGACTGATGGTTTCTTAGAACTGGTGGCTTGATAGGTGGCAGGTAGCCCCGTGGTTAGAGCTGGATTGAATCCCCGAGCTTTCCCTGAGCAAGGCAGTTAGCCCACTGTTCCCCTGGTGCCGAGAAACGTGGATGTCGATTATGGTAGCCCCCCCCACACCTCTCTGATTCACATTTCAGTTGAACGCATTCAGTTGACTAGGTATCCCCCTTTCCCTTCTACGGCTGTGGCTAGCTAGATTGAGAATTTACTTAGCAGGTTATTATAATTTACGTAGCAGGTTAGGAGAATTATGTTAATTAAAGGGTTAGGCTAAAATGCTGTACTCCCATCTAGCCACAACCGTAGAAGCCATCAATCCAGAGAAACCATCAGATGGCTAACGTTGAAGTAGGGACCTTGACAAACTTAACAGTGAGTGAGTGAAAACACAGAAGACCGAGGGCTATAGCTATGTAAAACAAGTTCTTATTCTTCTGGCTTTATCCAGCTCTATTTGGGATGTTTTATCTTGCCTCGCTGGCTTGTTAGGTGATCGATCCTCTGACATCTGCGACGTTGTGGACGATAACATCTGAATTCGCGTTCGTTAACTTACACGTGCTGCATTTTGAAGTTGCATGTGCTTGTATCCACTGCTAGGTAAACAGAGGTTTCTGATGACGAACTGTGCACGCAACTTTACATGACACGCCCGGGAAAGGGGTCTATGTTTGTTTCGTGTTTTTCATGTGTCTTTTTCTTTGCGCGTGTGTGTGTTTTCCTTGTCTGACTACGGTGTGTGTCCTCTACTAGGAACTGCCTGGAACTGCTGTCCCAGCTGAAGGAGGAGGAGGAGGACAGCCTGTTGCTGGAGCTCCAGAAACTGGGCGAGGAGGAGTCGTCACTGGTGGGGGAGCTGGAGGCGGTGGAAGAGCAGAGGGCTGCCTTGGCCGAGGACCTGGTCCAGGGACGCAGCCACTCCCAGCAGCTAGACACTGAGGAACTGCAGTGAGTAATGGCTGTCTGTCCTCCACCTCCTGAGGAATTTTGGCTGTTGTATTTCTAAGTTCAAAGCACTTTGGCTGTGGCGGCTGTCATCCTGTCTCACACGGATTACAGTGTAAAATGAGCTTTGGAAGTCCGCTGTCTCAACATTATGCACTTAGTAAAGAAATGAATGGGACACCGGTCACCCTACTTGGAACTCAAATTTTGAGACTGTATAACGCAGGGTTTCCAAAACTTGGGGGTGCTCGTTTTGGTTTTTGGCCTAGCGCTACACAGCCTAATCAACTAATCATCAAGCTTTGACAATTTGAATCAACCGTGTAGTGTTATGGCAAACTCCAAAACGTGCACCTCTTGGGAACCTGAGGACCGAGTTTGGGAAACGCTGGTATATTGCAAGACAGGAGAATGGGATGAGGAAAAAGAGGGAGACACCAAATCAACACCTACTCCTATGCACAATATAATTCAATTTCACAAATGAATCCCTTATCCTCCCCTGGCCTGTGTGAGTGATGTGTGTCTGTGTGCTCCAGGTACCAGAAGGAGTACAGTGAGTTCAAGCGGCAGCAGCTGGAGCTGGATGACGAGCTGAAGAGTGTGGACAACCAGATGCGATACTGCCAGATCCAACTGGACCGCCTGAAGAAGACCAACGTCTTCAACGCCACCTTCCACATCTGGTAAGGACACATACTCCGACGTATTACAGACGCTTATACATGCACTAAAATACACAGACGTGCACAAACAAACACACGCATGAATTATTGACCCAATGTATGTCAGTTTAGCGACTTAATCTCTGTTTGAAGTGGTGGCGTTTGCACGCTTGCGTTTAGAATGAACGGCTGCCTCTTGTCTCTCACCCCTCATCTTGTCTTCACATAGAATTTCGAACGGTATCTTTTACATTGATAGGTTTTAGTGCTTATAATAACTTTGTCTCTGGTCCCCAGGCACAGTGGCCAGTTTGGCACCATCAATAACTTCCGTCTGGGCCGACTACCCAGTGTCCCCGTCGAGTGGAACGAGATCAACGCCGCCTGGGGTCAGACCGTGCTACTGCTCCACGCTCTCGCCAACAAGATGGGGCTACGCTTCCAGAGGTCAGACATGACACGCACACAAGGAGAACCTCTCTCTATAGACACCCTTCTACGCCATGTAATATGTTAAATTGCCAAAGAAGTAACTGTATTTTAATCAGATATTTTATCATATCCAAATAAACATGATACATTGTACAATATGTCATTTAAAATATCTTGCTGGATTTCTTGAACTTCTCTCTCTCTCTCTCTCTCTATAGATACCGCCTGGTCCCATATGGAAACCACTCGTACCTGGAGTCACTTACAGACAAGTCCAAGGTAATGCTTGTTACCAGCAAGTGAGGTCTCACACTAAAAGGCACAGGAGCACACTTTCTGCTGGCGACTATATGGAGACAAGCTATATATATATATATATATATATGTATGAGCTGTGGGGGGGGGGGGGAAATAGTGAACTATCCTTTTTAATATTATTTTGCAATACTCATTAGACTGGCCCAAGCCAACCCCACCCCAGTGAATAGGCCATGTTGTATATGGTACATTCCACTCGCTCTCTCTCTTTTTGTGTGTGTAGGAGCTACCACTGTATTGTTCAGGGGGCCTGCACTTCTTCTGGGACAAGTTTGACCATGCCATGGTGGCCTTCCTGGACTGTGTGCAGGAAGGAATCTGCTCGATTGTCTTGGATACTAGTGTTCTATTTTCAGCAATCAGACACCAGAATGTTCAAACAGAACATTTGGAATTTATTGATCAGTTGTGACATCATAATTGGTTCACAATGAGACTTCTAGAATCTCACACTTATGTGGATGTTATGTCATAATAGACCATAATATACGGTCCAAAATGGTGAATGTTACCTACATGTGTTGAACTGCTTGCCCTCATCTCATATTTAAACATGCCACTTTCCTTTGAGGTGAAACATATTACTGAACTCTCTGAATTGTCAATTTAAAGACATTTTGACAATTTATTCATGACTAAATTTAGCTAACATTAGATAATTAATCCAGAGATTCTTACCTTTGCCTCTGCAGTCTCGTCCAGATCATCATGGCATATGTAGTTCTTTGATAGCCACATTAGCAGCAAATTAGCATTTCATTTTTGGGGGCAAAATACAAGAAAATATTTAAATCTGATCAAATCAGTGAAAGTGATAATCCTAGTGAAAATGACTTCTTTCTATCACTTGACAGTTAGACGTGTGTAAAACGTAACAGTGTTGCATCAGCCAGACATGCCTTCAACTTTGGTCATCAAAAACAGAAATTCCCCCTTCGTTTGAGCCCTTCAAAAAAAGGGGGGACAATTTATTCTATTATTGGGAAATATATAGAGTTCAACTTATGATACAACTCAAGCAAGAATTTAAAAAAAGCCTTACTCTCAAAACATCAAATGGAATGGATATGTAGGAAAATGGTGCCGACAGATAGGGCTGCCATGCTTCTAGCTTACAAGCATTTCGCAATAACATCTGCTAAACACATATATATGACAAATGCAATTTGATTTGAGCTGTTTGGTTTCCCGAAAACAGGTATGCACACACACACACACTGTGACTTCAGTCCATTTTCCTATGAGCCTGTGATGCAGCCCACTGGACAGGCCAAGCAAGGTCTTTCTCTTCTTTGTGGCAGGAGTGTGTGTGTGTGTGTACTAGAGGTCGACCGATTATGATTTTTCACCGCCGATACCGATTATTGGAGGACCAAAAAAGCTGATACCGATTAATCTGCCGTTTTTTTGTTGTTGTAATAATGACAATTACAACAATACTGAATGAACACTTATTTTAACTTACCGTAATTTCCGGACTTAAGCGCACCTGAATATAAGCCGCACCCACTGAATTTCAAAAAAAGTATTATTTTGAACATAAATAAGCCGCACATGTCTATAAACCGCAGGTGCCTACCGGTACATTGAAACAAATGAACTTTACACAGGCTTTAACGAAACACGGCTTGTAACAAAATTAATAGGCTTTAACGAAACACGGCTTGTAACAAAAAATTACAAAATTTGCAGTAAGCTTTAGTTGTCTTTTTGCACCGTCTTATCATCGACTCATTAAGACCAAGCTCCCGTGCAGCAGCTCTATTTCCTTTTCCAACAGCCAGATCAATCGCCTTCAACTTGAAAGCTGCATCATATGCATTTCTCTGTGTCTTTGCCATGATGAAGGTGACAAAATGACTACCGTAATCAGAATGATGGGAAGTTTGAGAGCGCTCGATTTAATCTAAACAGTAAACAAAAAAGTTGTTTGACCTTAACCCGTTCGGCAATTTCATTGGTCTAATGAAAGCTTCATGCCGCCAAAAAACTGAGCACATCACAGAATGTGTTTTTTTATTTATTTATTTGAAAGCGGGAAAAATCCATATATTAGCCACGTCATTGTTTAAGCGCGAGGTTAAGCTGGTAAAAAAGTTGTGGCTTATAGTCCGGAATTTACGGTAATATATACATCAATAAAATTAATTTAGCCTCAAATAAATAATGAAACATGTTCAATTTGGTTTAAATAATGCAAAAACAAAGTGTTGAAGAAGAAAGTAAAAAGTGCAATACGTGCCATGTAAGAAAGCTAACGTTTAAGTGCCTTGTTCAGAACATGGGAACATATGAAAGCTGGTGGTTCCTTTTAACATGAGTCTTCAATATTCCCAGGTAAGAAGTTTTAGGTTGTAGTTATTATAGGAATTATAGGACTATTTCTCTCTATACGAGTTGTATTTCATATACCTTTGACTATTGGATGTTCTTATAGGCACTTTAGTATTGCCAGTGTAACAGTATAGCTTCTGTCCCTCTCCTCGCTCCTACCTGGGCTCAAACCAGGTACGCATCGACAACAGAACACCCTCGAAGCAGCGTTACCCATGTAGAGCAAGGGGAACAACTACTCCAAGTCTCAGAGCCAGTGACGTTTGAACTGCTATTAGCGCGCACCCGCTAACTAGCTAGCCATTTCACATCGGTTACACCAGCCTAATCTTGGGAGTTGATAGGCTTGAAGTCATAAACAGCGAAGAGCGAAGAGCTGCTGGCAAAACATACGGAAGTGCTGTTTGAATGAATGCTTACGAGCCTGCTGGTGCCTACCACCGCTCAGTCAGACTGCTCTATCAAATCATAGACTTAATTATAATATAATAAACACACAGAAATACGAGCCTTAGGTCATTAATATGGTCGAATCTGGAAACTATCATCTCGAAAACAAAACGTTTATTCTTTCAGTGAAATACGGAACCGGTCCGTATTTTATCTAACGGGTGGCATCCCTAAGTCTAAATATTCCTGTTACATTGCACAACCTTCAATGTTATGTCATAATTATGCAGAATTCTGGCAAATTAGTTCGCAACGAGCAAGGCGGCCCAAACTGTTGCATATACCCTGACTCTGCGTGCAATGAACGCAAGAGCAATGACACAATTTCATGTTAGCAGGCAATATTAACTAAATATGCAGGTTTAAAAATATATACTTGTGTATTGATTTTAAAGAATGGCATTGATGTTAATGGTTAGGTACATTGGTACAACGACAGTGCTTTTTTCGCAAATGCGCTTGTTGAATCTTCACCCGTTTGTCGAAGTAGGCTGTGATTCGATGAGAAATTAACAGGAGTGCAATGTAAGGCAGGTGGTTAGAGCGTTGGACTAGTAACCGGAAGGTTGCAAAAACAAATCCCCCCCTGAACAAGGCAGTTAACCCCCGTTCCTAGGCCGTCATTGAAAATAAGAATGTGTTCTTAATCTGACTTGCTTAGTTAAATAAAGGTGTTTAAAATCTTTTTTTTATTTTTATAAATATACTGCTCAAAAAAATAAAGGGAACACTTAAACAACACATCCTAGATCTGAATGAAAGAAATAATCTTATTAAATACTTTTTTCTTTACATAGTTGAATGTGCTGACAACAAAATCACACAAAAAAAATCAATGAAAATCCAATTTATCAACCCATGGTGGTCTGGATTTGGAGTCACACTCAAAATTAAAGTGGAAAACCACACTACAGGCTGATCCAACTTTGATGTAATGTCCTTAAAACAAGTCAAAATGAGGCTCAGTAGTGTGTGTGGCCTCCACGTGCCTGTATGACCTCTCTACAACGCCTGGGCATGCTCCTGATGAGGTGGCGGATGGTCTCCTGAGGGATCTCCTCCCAGACCTGGACTAAAGCATCCGCCAACTCCTGGACAGTCTGTGGTGCAACGTGGCGTTGGTGGATGGTGCGAGACATGATGTCCCAGATGTGCTCAATTGGATTCAGGTCTGGGGAACGGGCGGGCCAGTCCATAGCATCAATGCCTTCCTCTTGCAGGAACTGCTGACACACTCCAGCCACATGAGGTCTAGCATTGTCTTGAATTAGGAGGAACCCAGGGCCAACCGCACTCACAGGTATTTAACTAGGCAAGTCAGTTAACCTCTCTGGGGTATGTGGGACGATTTCGTCCCACCTACGTAACAGCTACTGAAATTCCAGTGGCGCGATTTTTGAATCGTTAGAAATACTATTACTTCAATTTCTCAAACATATGACTATTTTACAGCTATTTAAAGACAAGAATCTCGTTAATCTAACCCCACTGTCCGATTTCAAAAAGGCTTTACAACGAAAGCAAAACATTAGATTATGTCAGCAGAGTGCCCAGCCAGAAAAAAATCAGACAGCCATTTTTCAAGCTAGCATATCATGTCACATAAACCCAAACCACAGCTAAATGCAGCACTAACCTTTGATGATCTTCATCAGATGACACACCTAGGACATTGTGTTATACAATACATGCATGTCTGTTCAATCAAGTTCATATTTATATCAAAAAACAGCTTTTTGCATTAGCATGTGACGTTCAGAAAAAGCATAACCCCCGCAAACTTCCGTTGAATTTACTAACAGTTTGCTAAATTACTCACGATAAACGTTCACAAAAAGCATAACAATTATTTTAAGAATTATAGATACATTACTCCTCTATGCACTCGATATGTCCGATTTTAAAATAGCTTTTCGGATGAAGCACATTTTGCAATAATCTAAGTACATAGCCCGGCATTACAGGGCTAGCTATTTAGATACCCACCCAGGTCAGCCTCCACCAAAATCACATTTCCTATAAGAAAAATGTTCTTACCTTGCTTGTTCTTCATCAGAATACACTGCCAGGACTTCTACTTCAATAACAAATGTTGGTTTGGTCCCAAATAATCCATCGTTATATCCAAACAGCGACGTTTTGTTCGTGAGTTCTAGAATGCTTCTTCACGGTCCCGCGCATGGCGCATTGGCGTGTCAAAAATGTCTAAATATTCCATTACCGTACTTCGAAGCATGTCAACCGCTGTTTAAAACCAATTTTTATGCCATTTAACTCGTAGATTAGTGATAATATTCCGACCGGGAGTATGCATTGAGCCTAAACAGCCGAATAAAATTTCTCCTCAGAAGCGACTCGTGCACGCGCCTCATTCAAAGGTCCTCGGAGCAGCTACTTACAAAAGGTGATAATGTGTTTCAGCCTGAGGCTCCCTCGTAAACCTTCAGGTTTTTCGCGGGCTCTGAGAGCCTATCGGAGCCCTGGGAATTGTCACGTTACAGCTAAGATCCTTACTTTTCAATAAAAAGATGCAAGACGCACGACTCCTTGTCAGACAGGGTACTTCCTGCTTGAAACCTTGTCAGGTTTTTGCCTGCCATAGGAGTTCTGTTATACTCACAGACACCATTCAAACAGTTTTAGAAAATTCAGAGTGTTTTCTATCCAAACCTGAACAATAATATGCATATTCTAGCTTCTGAGTTGGTGTAGGAGGCAGTTAAAAATGGGAACATATTTTTTCCAAAATTCTCAATACTGCCCCCTAGCCCAGACAGGTTAAGAACAAATTCTTATTTTCAATGACGTCCTACGAACAGTGGGTAAACTGCCTTGTTCAGGGGCAGAACGACAGATTTGTACCTCGTCAGCTCGGGGATTTGAACTTGCAACTTTTCAGTTAATAGTCCAACACTCTAACCACTAGGCTACCCTGCCATCCATAACCTGACACAGACAAACAGACAGACAGTGTAAGACTGTCTGTCTATCTAGCTGGAGGCATAGGAAGCATTAGCCTGGTTACTACCAGACTGAATTCTCGCGAGCTCACTGTTTTACATTTGCCCGAAGTAGTTTACCCCCGTCCCTGCTAAGGCTTCTCATGCTGCTCAGTTCCCACACCGCATCTCATTTGAGATTCGGTCTGGTGTTATCCAGGATAAAGAAGCATAGGCCTACTTAAAATTAATACATTTGCTTACATGATCCAGTTCTCTGAAGCAGGGATACGCTTGAAGTATCTTGGTATAACTGTCCTGCTCCTTAGTAGCATCAGAGTCGATGAAGGCCCGTCTTGCTTGGAATTCAAGGTCCAGGAGCTGGGAAACATCCTTCTGGTTGGGTCTGGCCTTGGTATTGTACATATCCTGTAGAGTTTTATAATGTCTCGCCTGGTTCTGTAGGCCTCTCAGTAGTTTCTGATGCCAGAAAACATCACAAACCCGACCAATTAACATTTAAAAATGTAGACTGAAATTAAGACCAGTGATTCCGCTGGTACTACCCCCCCAAACCTCTCATTCCACAGGAAACACTGAAGACTAAATAGTCACTTTGTTTCTAGTCCCTCATTTAGAGTAGTAGTAGAAGTTGCATTTATACGGAAACACTATCCACTATTTCAATTTGTGTACTTACCACCCAACTGTTCAACCTCTGGGGTGCTGCATCTAGATAGTGAGGATCTCTCCAAGATCAGGGTTGAGGAGGTGGATTCGTCAGTCTCATCAGTGGACATCTCCTGGCTGCTCTGAAATCTAAGGCTTTGTGGCCTCTTTCTTGAAAGGGTCGCTCCCTGCTTCTTTTTGGGGGTTGTCACATTCCGAATCCTTTTCAAAAGCTGCTTCTTCACAGATTCCTAAAAAACAACAAAATTGTTTGTGTTATAAATCACATTAAACCGAATCCAGAAATTAAACGATACAAGCAGACACATGTTGCCCTGATTGATCTGGATGAAGCACATCCCTCCTATTTTGAGTGTCAGATGTTTACACTTTGGCTGCCAGGTATCCAACAGTGCTGTGTTTGGAAACATGTGTTGAATACCTGAGTAGTGACTTACCCACTCAGCTCCACTGGTTGTAGATCTGTCCCGCAGCATTGGGTAGTACTCTATGAGACGCTTCGCCATTACAGTGAGTTCACGGCTGCATGGATACTGGAAGTCATCCCCTGCCGCTCTCTTAATGGAAATCATGCTTGTTACTCTGTTCCTGATTAATCGACAGCGAAGATCTTTGGAAAGGATATAGTCTTTGTCCAGCATGCTGATTTTCAAAAAAGGAGCTTCTTGATTGCTCCAACTCTGTGTCTGTGTATAAGACATACTGTGGGCTGACAAGCTGTACGGTTCTGGTGGAACCATGTTGGTCTCTTGGGTTTGGAGAGGGGTGGGGGGATGGAGGGGACAGGAGGGTGAAGGAAGGGGGGGGTGAAGAGTGGAAGGAGGTGGGAGTGGGGCTGAAATCACAGGTCCCAGAGGAGAGATGCCTAGTCCACACAAATTCTTCACCCTGTATGAGACATACATTTATTCTATAGTAATTATAAAGGCAAAGAACACCACACTGTAACAACAACCTAACAGCAAACACCAAAACAAGTACATCTGTAGATACCTGTATTGTAATGATTGCCAGGAAATGCTACTTTGATAACAGGAAACACTGTCTGCATGGTTAGATTAAATGTCTCCCAAATGTCAAAATCTAACATGACCTCATTTTCACCATGAGTAAATCTCCAAATGGTTCTCCTTCTGAAGAAGTGCTCTGGACCGGGAAAGAGACCATGTAAATCCTCCTTAGAGGCTGGGCAGCATGTCTGTGCTTATATTAGCAGCTGAAGAACACATTTAACCACATGGTAAATAGTTAAGTAAACGCAAAGTGTCAGGTTGATATAGGTTATGAGACATTAGCATACTGTCTTCCCTTTCCAGTTAATGCAGGAATGATTTACCAAGCTAGCTAATGTTAGCTAACAAAATGTGACTACCTGTATATCATTAACGTTGACGTCAATTACTTTAAACCAAAATATAGTGCAAGCTAATGAAACTAACGTTAACGCTAAATTGTCTCCCATATTGAAAACCTTAGTTAATCTTTGCTTGCCTAGCTAAGATTGTAGACAATGACTGACACCATCGATAATTTAGCTTCGCCGTCTTTGGCGCCATTTCTACTGATTTTCTATTGTCAATAGAAAGGGCACATTTACACCTCATTAACACTATTTCTGGCAATAAAGCACTCTCAATCTAACCAAAGTTAAAGTTTTTTTCAACGAATGGCCGTTCGTGCAGTTATTAACTGCAAAAAGGCAACGTTACCTAGTTAAAATTAGCATGCTAACTTGGTTTGCCAACTTTCCAATTCAAATGAACGTTAGCTAACGTTAGCTTGCTAAGGAGAAAGGTAGACGGTATAAACAAATTAACATTACCTTTTAATACTGCGGATGATATATGGTCCATGCCTGGATATGTCATCCATTCCATCTTCATTCATGGTGTTGTTAGATGAATGAAAGATTTGGACCGTATTTGACTTTTTAGTTTTTTAGGCCTCCCTTATTTAGCTAGATAATGTGATGAACGTACGTCAGTTAAGCAATATCACACGAGAGTGAGTGCTGAATATCAGCACGGCTGTGATTCGGTCGCAGGTACGAGGCCGCAGGTGGAAGATAATATTCAGTATAACAGCACGACCTCGAGTGTGATATTGCTTTTATACAACACTTCTACAAGCGCAATTTCTTAGTTAACAGTAATACGCGACAACAGATTATGATTTGTTTATTTATTTCCTCATTTATTTGGCTCCGCCAACACACATAGTTCCCCAACTGGTCTGGAACTGGACTGTTGCCAAGCAACACATATACATTTTCCTCCACACTAGCTTGCTACTGCTACTTTGTGTAGGTCTACACGTTACCGTCCTCTCCTGACGACCATTCATCATTTAACTCAAATGTTATTTGTGGAAATATGTTCATATTTGCGGTGCGAAGTTTGTTACAATTTAAGATAGAGAACGATTGTTAATGTAATTAACGGTTATTAGAACACCTGTAAAGCGGAGTGATACATGTATAGTTAAAAGTCCCAGTGGTGTTGTTCTCTACTCCAATAAATTACTTGGTTTTATTATAAATACTGAACATCATTTTCACTTCTTTCCGCCCTTTTCGTCGAAAGCAGTGGGAACGTTTTACTTGCGTTTAGTAACGTTCAAGATGCTTTGACGGTGCGTTATCTGCTGCGTTTTTATTACTTTTTAATTGAAACTGTTATTGAGCCATATCAATAGATTTCACAGTCGCAGCCCTGATTTCTGGCTGCTCTGTGGTATTGACGAATGCACTGAGGAATATAGTGTACAATTCCTTACATCATGTAAAGAGAAACCACCTTCAACACCTACTTGATTGCACCCGACCAGATGAACAGCCATCGGAGGAAAGCCAAGCACCACCGGAACAAGTAAGTAGCTAGCTTGCATTTTTTTTGTTCTCTGGATTAAAAAAATAATTTAATGAACAGACAATACACGGACCAAAGTCATACTGTCCATTAGGCTATTCGATCATTTTAGCCATAATGACTCTTATGGCTAAAGCTGGGTTAATGTGAAATAATCGATGATAAATAGGAACAAAACACTTAAATAGCACTATTGGTGACACTAAATACAATTTCAAATAATCATCTGTTTCTTTGATGTGTGGTACACAGGACAACATTCAACCCGATAGTCTTCTAGCTAACTCCAGCATCACTGATCAGCAACTCCATACATCTGACTCAGATGATGGGCAAAGGGGCATTGACCAACATGGAGCTGTTACAGTGCAACAAGTAAGTTACTCCGTTGGTGGCAATCTACTGAAATTGACCATATTTTTTTAAGTACTTAGATTTACTAATAGCATTCATAGTCAGTCTTCACAACCACTTCTCCTGTCATAAACATTATACTTGTCATGAACTAGTAATGTCCAGCCTCAGGATACTACATTCAATGTCAACATTTATTTTAGAATCTGACAACACATGCCACTGCTTTTGTGATAAATACCAGAGCCAAGCATCGTCTCTCACAGGTAAGATGCTTTTTCTGAACAGAGCATTTGGTTTGTTACATTATGCAGAGCATTTTGTAGTGGTTCAGTGATGGTTGAGTTCATTCTCAGTGCTAGGTTGTCCACCTTACTATTGTTGATCCCTTATGTCCTTATGTTAATGAATATGTCATAAGAAAATGTGAATATCATAGGTATACATGATGGTGTGTTCCAACCTCCATGATTGATGACATCCCCACCTCTCTCACTGTCTCATTTTCAGAAAGGTGTGAATGACATTGTTGCTGGGGTACAGCAGTATCAATCATCACTATTGGACAACCTCAGGAAGCAGATGGAGGCAGTGCTAAAGAAGCATTCAGGAAGCACATCAGGTCAACTTGAAAAAGATGCAATGGATATATTTGACAATTTCATTGACCCTTTTGCTGGCGTTGCAACAACATTTAGACAGGACAGTGTTATTAAGAAGCTGTTTGGACGCAGAGGAAATTCCAATTCCCTGAACCATATGCAGGATGAAATGTGGAGGATCAAAAGACATTTTCATCAAAGACAAATTATTTTATTATGTACCATTAGTCAAAAGTCTAGAGCAGTTCTTATCACACCCAAGGATTCTGTCTATGGTTGAAAAGGGACCCCAGATGTGCAGGGCAAGTTTTTTTCATGACATTGTTGATGGTGCTCTTCTAAAATCACAACCCTTATTTTCAGAGAAACCAAATGCATTGCAGATTGTTCTGTACACGGATGAAATAGAGATCTGTAATCCACTAGGATCCTTTGCATCAAAAAACAAGTTGTTAATGGTGTACTACACCCTAGGAAATATAAATCCAAAATACAGGTCTAAACTGGCTGCTATCAGGCTACTTGCCATGGCTATATCAGCAGACCTCTGTCAATCTGGTGTAGATGTAATATTGAATAGAATCATGGAAGACATGGATGCATTCATTGTACAGTGGGGTTAAAATGCTAACTATTAACGGCGAGAAAACGATATATGGTGCCATGGTCTCTCTGTCTGGAGACACCCTGGCACAACATGAAGTAGCAGGGTTCAGAGGGTGTGGGCTTTGCCTACAGTAAGTGCAGACACTGAGTGTTCTTTTGAGGACATGCAGTCACACTTCAATGAGGATGCATATACTGAAAGGACATTGGAGAAGCATGTCAGACAGTGTGATGAAATAGAAAAGGCACAGACTGACTTGCTTCGCAACAGCCTGAGAACAACATATGGGATCAATAGAAGGAGCAAGTTAGTTGAATTCTCAGCCTTTGATATCATACAACAAACTCCGCAAGACATTATGCATGTAATTCTGGAGGGCATAGCCCCAATGTATTTTGAATCGTCTTGTGGTGTCAGGACAGATTGATCTGGACTCAGTGAATTCTGCTATTCTTGGTTTCCCTTATTCCCCTCTAGATGTTAGCGATCGGCCATCCCCAATTTCTGTTAGTACATTAACGTCGAGTGATGGAAAACTAAAACAGTCATCTGGGCAAATGCTTGTCCTGCTAAGGATATTGCCATTCGTTTTGGAGAGTTTGGAAGTCAATGCATATATACGACTGACAATTGAGCTAATAGAGATTGTACAGATAGTATTTGCACCTGTTCTTTCCATTGTGACCGTGTCTAGGTTGAAGTTACTCATTGTAAATCATTTGAAGCATTGGAAGTAGCTTTTTCCAGACCGCAATGTTACACCTAAACAGCATTATATGATACATTTGCCATCACAGATAAAGTCATTGGGTCCAATGGTTAGACATATGTGTATGCGGTTCGAGTCTAAACATTGAGCTTGGAAGCCCATTGTTTAAAGAAACAATGTAAAAAAATATTTGCAAGTCTTTGATCAATCAGAACCAAATATATGAAAGCTGCCAAAATGTTGACAGTTCAATGCACCCCGTTTTTTCAAATGAAAGGGAGATGGGACCTGTATCAGAGGTAAAGATCGACAATATTTACGTGGAAAATTGAGGGACTTCCTAGGTTTCAATGAAGTAAACCATGCTGTATCACTCAAATGGCTTGTAATCAATTCAAATAAAATACATAACTCAGAAGTCCATGATCTTTGCCAAAGTACTGAATGGTAATATGCCAGAATTTGGACTGGTCAAAAACATATTTCTTGTTGATTCTAGGCTTTATTTTTTGGAATATCAACCATTTCAAACTATACGCTTTGATAGAAACATCATGGCTTATCAAGTTGAGGTCCCACACTTTGCACAGGCCACTGAGTTAGTGGATGCTGAAAAGCTGGTTGGTTTTACCTCTCATTACACAATTAGCAACAAGAGCCAAACTTATGTACAAGTCAAATACCATCTTGGGGAAGTAATAGAATTGTACAACAGTTCAAATGACTCAGTGTGTTCCCCAGATATGAAAAGTGTACTGTCTTTGTTCTGGACTGTATTTTGTATACATGATTGCTGTGTGTAAGATTGACAAAGCAGTGAATTCCATTTGGTCATTGTCTGTTCTTAATATGTTGACACGATTGTCGTAGTGATGAGACCAAAACGCAGCAGGTATGTGTATACTCATCTTTATTATGAGGAAAGAAGGCAAACCCAAAATAAACACGTATACAAAAAGAAACACACCGACAATAAACAGTCCTGTAAGGCTTGACGCTATACACGGAACAATCTCCCACAAATCACAAACACACCCTAATATATGGGACTCTCAATCAAAGGCAAATAGACAACACCTGCCTTCAACTGAGAGTCCCAACCCCAATTAATCAAACATAGAAACTGGCACACTAGACTAAACATAGAATACATGAAAATCAAACATTGCCCAAACACCCCGGAATACTTAAATCAAATGCCCCTTCAACAAACACACCACCCCGAACCACATAAAACGAATACCCTCTGCCACGTCCTGGCCAAACTACAATAACAATTAACCCTTATACTGGCCAGGACGTGACATATGTGAAGAGATGAAAAGGATACGATGCTTGAAATAAGAAATTCTGACTTTGACAAAGCAGTTTTGTACTTCTCAGTGTTGATGAAACAGCTTTATAATTCTGGTAATTCTAGTTTTGAGCATTAAGTTACTCAGAACCAGTAACACAATCTCAGTAACAAGTTATATTATCTTAAGATAATTAAGGACAAAAAAGCTTGAAACAAGTGAAATGCTCCAACATAAAAACTGGCTGATGATAAATATCTTGTCAGACAAAAAACAAGCATATATTGCCTTGATTTAAGATATTTAATTTTACTTAGATTTTAATTTTTGCAGTGTATATGGAGACAAACAAACCTTTTTTAATGAAAAAAAGAGTGAACTATTTTCCAATGCTCATCAGACTGGCCCAAGCCAACCCCAGTGAATAGGCCATGTTGTATATGGTACATTCCACTCTCCCTTTCTTATGTGTGTAGGAGCTACCACTGCACTGTACAGGGGGCCTGCGCTTCTTCTGGGACAACAAGTTTGACCATGCCATGGTGGCCTTCCTGGACTGTGTGCAGCGGTTCAAGGAGGAGGTGGAGAAGGGAGACACGGGATTCTGCCTGCCCTACAGGTCAGTCAACTAGTCTAGCAGACATCATTCAATTATAATTGTAATCATCTATGGATTACGCTGAGAGACCAAGGATTAAGCTGTCAAAAGTTGACCAACTTCAGTTAATTGTGTAAATTTGGTAAGTTATACAACTCAATTAATTAGTATATCTTTATTCATTTTTCCAAATCATAAAAAATCACTCCTTTTCCTATTCAGATTTGACAAATGCATTCCCTTGTTTCTTAATATTTCATTTATTCTACTTTCCTGCACTAGTAACACATCTGACAGAATGATTCAGATGAGTATTTGGATTTGATTTTATTGAGGTGTTTTATACAGGTGTTTCTGTAGCTTTGAGGAACTGCTGAACACTGTTGGTTTAGACGTTTCTGGATACAATACTGCCTCCTAGTAGTACTGCCTCTTATTGGAACCCTCACAGATTCCAAGGTAGAAGTCCTCATTTGGGCAGCTGGTGGTTTATCAGTCACTGCATGTCTGTCTGTTCAATACAAAATACAAAAGAGCGACAGACTCAGGTCCCTTGGTGCATCACACCACGGATCGCTTCACGTAGCCAGCCAGTACAGTGCCTTTGAGACGGTGCATGGTGGAGTCATAGACCCCCCATCTAGAGCTCTTGGAGGAGAGCTTGGCACAGATCTCGCTGTGTTTCTCCAGGCGACTAGGATCAAAGCACCGGCCGCAGTGCTCACACTGCTTCAGCTTGGAGTTGGCTGCACTCATCCCAAATCGACGTTTCAACACCACCTGAATGAATGGATGTTATCAAATGGGCCAAATAAGGGGCAGCTGGGCAACAAAGACAAGATATACAACATGTACAAACCAGATGAGGCTGGTGGGAGGAGCTCATTGTAATGGGCTCATTGTAATGGCTGGAATAGAATAAAAGGAACGGTATCACACACATCAATCACATGGAAACCTCGTTTGATTCCGATCAATTCATTTCATTCCAGCCATTACAACGATCCTATCCTCCTATAACTCCTCCCATCAGCCTCCTCTGATACAAACACACGTGATCACCAACACTACACTAGATCAACAGTTAGCATGGCTTTGGAATGTCAAGCTACTTTACCTGTCTGTCCTCCTTTTTGTCTTCCATGTTCAAACCCTTCTTGACTTCCTTTGGCTTGCTCACAGTGTATCTTGTGGCTGTCTGCTTTAGCTTACTTGCCACACTGCTTACTTCTCCATTTCTCCTCACCTCTTTAATCCTTTCTTCCTCTTCTTCCTCTTCTTCGTTATCTCTTATCATCTCCCATAGGTCAGAATCCACCTTCATCAGGCAGATCTCCTGGATGAACTTCTCCACCTTTTTTCTCAACCGCACTTTCGCGTTTTTCTCCTCCAAAGCCTGAGCATCCATCTTGGCCCCACTTTTAATCAGTTTCAATTCTTGGGTGACACTGATCAGCTTGGCCTTCATATATGCCATCACCTGCTCAGCCTCTGAGTTAAAGACGTCCCATACCATCTCATCGGGGCATGGCGGTAGATCCTGTACAGTTAGTGTCTGAGTCTTGAACTGAATGTGTTTCTTCACAACCTGCCTTCTGTACTTTGAAGCAGCAGGACGAGGGCTGCCCTCTGGTCTGACTGGCTGGAATGGCTTCTTCTTGGCATCACTGTTTGGCACAGTGACTCTGGCTCTAATGGGAGGCAGTGGCATCTTGGCGACCATATTGGCTCCATGGACTGCCTTCATTGGCTTGGCACTATGGAGGTAGATGTCTTTCACCACATAGGTTTGATCCCTCTTGGTACGGATGGGTTGCAGTGGCTTCCGGATGGAAGGAACAGTAGCCTTCCCTGACTGCTGAGATGTTGGAGCTACATGCAGTCCTTGACTCTTCCCATTGCAGATGGACCTCTTCTTCTGCAGTACTGGGATTCTGGAGGGAGGATGTGGTTTCTTTTCCACAGCCTTCAAACTGGCAAGTCGCTGCAGTGCACCCTTTCTTTCTTCAGTCAACTCCAGTACTGGGATTCTGGAGGTGTTAAAACTGTTTTGTTTGAGCGCTAGAAGCTTCTCAGTGGTCTTGGGTTGAGATGGCAGGGCAGGCTGAACAGAGTTGCTACTGGCAGCTCCAAGGTTCCCTGTTAAAGCATTATATTCCATTAGCGGCTGCAAGAATCTCCTCATCATCAAGGAGATTGACAGTGGCCTTCTTCTAACCTCGTTCTACAACTAAGTTGTAGTCTAGTAGCCCTTTCTATATTTTATGGTGATCTACTGTGTTAACTATATCTCAGGAGGAATCTGCTAGATTGTCTTGGATACTAGTGTTCTATTTTCAGCAATCAGACGCCAGAATGTTCAAACAGAACATTTGGAATTTATTGATCAGTTGTGACATCATAATTGGTTCACAAATAATGAGACTTCTGGAATCTCACACACTTATGTGGATGTGATGTCATAATAGATCATAATATACTGCCCAAAATGGTAAATGTGACCTACCTGTGTTGAACTGCTTGCCCTCATCTCATATTTAAACATGCCACTTTTCTTTGAGGTGAAACATATTACTGAACTCTCTGAATTGTCAATTTAAAGACATTTTGCCAATTTATTAATGACTATATTTAGCTAACATAGTTAGTTCTTACCTTTGCCTCAGCAGTCGCGTCCAGATCATCATGGCGTTTGTAGTTCTTTATGATAGCCACATTAGCAGCTAATTAGCATTTCATTTTTGGGGGCTAAATGCAAGTGACTAAATTGATAAGTAACCTTGTCCTACAGATATTTACACGGTTATTGAAACATCACACAAGGGTAAACCTTCATGAAACACATCCCTTATTTTAAGTGTTTCTAAAATGTCCTATGGTGGAAAGACGGTTGGAACCATTTCTTGTTTGACCGCTATGTATTATGGGTATTATGACTCATACTGTGGTACTCTATTGTACTTACACAAATAACTGGAGTTGGTCAGCTTTTGACAGCTTAATCCTTTGTCTCTGCACGATCATTTGCCTCCAACTAGTCACTAGCATGAGAAATCTGTAGATGATTTTGTCCTAGCATACTGGCCTTAGATTAAAAAAAAACAATGCTCTCCTTGCTTCCCCATGATGTTTTGAGAGGGTGGGGAGAAGACTGGAGGAAGGACTTTTGAGATTCACCACTGGTGTGAGTTCCAATCGAAGAAGTCTTGTTTCCTTGTTTGATTTCTATATTGACCATTTGAAAGGACAAGATTAACAACTGTTAAATTATAAACATTCAAGTCCACCTAGACTTGTAGGTGTTATGAAGGGAGATATCTGAGACTTTTGGAGCACATTCCAGGATTGAGTCCTAATAGTAGCTAAGTGGCTTCTGGTTGTGTCTTTTCCTTCATATGCACATATCTTATGACACTGGATAGGTGAAAGCTGTTGTTTCCAATTGACCTGTTCAATTCTTAAAGATCAGTACACATGAAGGGAAGGAGAGAAGGACACGTTGACCTACTGAGATGCAGCACTGGAATGGGTTGTTATGTATCACATGCTTCTTACTTTGCTCCAGAAGCAAAACTGGAGAGTCACAAATCTGTTTTTCCTGCCTATTTTTCTTCAATTGGTTTGTAATTTTGTGGTTCAACTACACTCTAGCCACAGAATAATGTACATTTATGTTTTAATAGTTTTTATTTTACTGTGCTGACAAGGTAAAGATGGTTTAAGTTCACCATGCGTTGGAACAGCATTGGAACGTTTGCCTTGTCTGTTCTGTCTCCCCACTCGCAGGGTGCACCAAGTGTCTACCGAAAGCTTTGGCGTCAGGATTATGCTGTGCTTTTGTTCATTGGTAAATTCAACAAGGCAATCCTTTTACTACAAGTGACTTCTTGGTGTGGATATAAATGTAGACAAGGAGGCTTGTGGCAGTATTTAATGCCCATATCACTGTATGATTTGGTTTTTCAGGTTCATTACATATGAACATTCCAATAATGGACCCACACAGAACGTCTTATGTAAAAGGATATTTCCAATTCTAACATTTGTATAAAAAAGGTCATCAAAATGTATAGACAGATTTATTGATTACGTAAGTATTCAACCTCATGAGTCAATACATGTTAAAATCACCTTTGGCAGCGATTACAGCTGAGAATCCTTCTGGGTAAGTCTCTAAATGCTTTGCACACCAGGATTGCATGTTAGTCTTCAAGCTCTGTCAAGTTGGTTGTTGATCATTGCTACAAAGCCATTTAAATCTTGCCATAGAATTTCAAGCCAATTTAAGTCAAAACTAACTAGGGCGCTCTGGAACATTCAATGTTGTCTTGGTAAGCAACTCTAGTGTATATTTGGCCTTGTGTTTTAGGTCATTGTTCTGCTAAAAGTTGAATATCTCCCGGTGTCTGTAAAGCAGACTGAACCAGGTTTTCCTCTAGGATTTTGTCATGGGCGTCGTAAGGTTTGGACCAAGGCGCAGCGGGTAAAGTGCTCATCTTCTTAATTAATTTAAAGTAACGTGAACACTTAAACAAAATAAGCACTGGAGGTCTGATGCGTGGGGCTGGCTTTGGAGGCGCCAGACTATTAACACGCACCTAAAGGCTCGTGCGGAGAACAGGAACAGGGTACACTGGGCCGAGGAGACGCACTGGAGACTAGATCCGTTGTGCCGGCACACTTCTTCCTGGCTGCCGGCCAACTCTCGCCCGGCAAGTTATTGGCCGTACCGGACTGTGCGTGCGTGCGTATGGGCGACACCGTGCGCATTTCTGCATAACAATGTGCTTGCTTGATCCGTCGCTCTCCATAATAAGTCGGGGAGTTGGCTCAGGTCTCCACTCTGACTCTGCCCAACTCCCCGTGTGCCATGCCTCTCGGCCTCATGTTGCTCCCTTACTTTCCTGTCCCAGAAACGTCGTTCTGCCTTTGCTGCCTCCAATCCATCCTTCGGTCGCCGGTACTCCCCAGCCTGGCTCCATGGACCCTTGCCATCAAGGATTTCCTCCCACGTCCATGACTCCAAATACTTCTCCTGCCGCTCCTTCTTCCGCTGCTTGGTCCTTTGGTGGTGGGTGGTTCTGTCATGGGCGTCGTAAGGATTGGACCAAGGCGCAGCGGGTAAAGTGCTCATCTTCTTAATTTATTTAAAGTAACCTGAACACTTAAACAAAATAAACAAACGACGATAACAGTTCCATAAGGCACACAGGCTATACAGAAAATAACCACCCACAAAACACAAGTGAAAACAAACCCAACTAAATATGGCCTCCAATTAGAGACAACGACAACCAGCTGCCTCTAATTTGAGATCATTGCCAAAAACCCAACATAGAAATAGAAAACTAGATATACACATAGAAATAGAAAATATAGAACATAAACCAAAAACACTGAAACACACAAACACCCCCTGCCACGCCCTGACCAAACTACAATGACTTTAACATTCACATGGAAAAGTCCACAGACCCACTCCAAAAGGCTTTCGGAGCCATCATCGACTCAGTGGGTTTTGTCCAACATGTCTCTGGACCTACTCACTGCCACAGTCATACTCTGGACCTAGTTTTGTCCCATGGAATAAATGTTGTGGATCTTAATGTTTTTCCTCATAATCCTGGATTATCGGACCACCATTTTATTGCGTTTGCAATTGCAACAAATAATCTGCTCAGACCCCAACCAAGGAGCATTAAAAGTCGTGCTATAAATTCTCAGACAACCCAAAGATTCCTTGATGCCCTTCCAGACTCCCTCTGCCTACCCAAGGACGTCAGAGGACAACAATCAGTTAACCACCTAACCGAGGAACTCAAATTAACCTTGCGCAATACCCTAGATGCAGTTGCACCCCTAAAAACTAAAAACATCTGTCATAAGAAACTAGCTCCCTGGTATACAGAAAATACACGAGCTCTGAAGCAAGCTTCCAGAAAATTGGAACGGAAATGGCGCCACACCAAACTGGAAGTCTTCCGACTAGCTTGGAAAGACAGTACTGTGCAGTATCGAAGAGCCCTCACTGCTGCTCGATCATCCTATTTTTCCAACTTAATTGAGGAAAATAAGAACAATCCGAAATTTCTTTTTGATACTGTCGCAAAGCTAACTAAAAAGCAGCATTCGCAAATGGAGGATGGCTTTCACTTCAGCAGTAATAAATGTATGAACTTCTTTGAGGAAAAGATCATGATCATTAGAAAGCAAATTACGGACTCCTCTTTAAATCTGGGTATTCCTCCAAAGCTCCATTGTCCTGAGTCTGCACAACTCTGCCAGGACCTAGGATCAAGGGAGATACTAAAGTGTTTTAGTACTATATCTCTTGACACAATGATGAAAATAATCATGGCCTCCAAACCCTCAAGCTGCATACTGGACCCTATTCCAACTAAACTACTGAAAGAGCTGCTTCCTGTGCTTGGCCCTCCTATGTTGAACATAATAAACGGCTCTCTATCCACCGGATGTGTACCAAGCTCACTAAAAGTGGCAGTAATAAAGCCTCTCTTGAAAAAGCCGAATCTTGACCCAGAAATTATAAAAAACGATCGGCCTATATCGAATCTTCCATTCCTCTCAAAACATTTTGAAAAAGCTGTTGCGCAGCAACTCACTGCCTTCCTGAAGACAAACAATGTATACGAAACGCTTCAGTCTGGTTTTAGACCCCATCATAGCACTGAGACTGCACTTGTGAAGGTGGTAAATGACCTTTTAATGACGTCAGACCGAGGCTCTGCATCTGTCCTCGTGCTCTTAGATCTTAGTGCTGCTGTTGATACCATCGACCACCACATTCTTTTGGAGAGATTGGAAACCCAAATTGGTCTACATGGACAAGTTCTGGCCTGGTTTAGATCTTATCTGTCGGAAAGATATCAGTTTGTCTCTGTGAATGGTTTGTCCTCTGACAAATCAATTGTAAATTTCTGTGTTCCTCAAGGTTCTGTTTTAGGACCACTATTGTTTTCACTATATATTTTACCTCTTGGGGATGTCATTAGAAAACATAATGTTAAATTTCACTGCTATGCAGACGACACACAGCTGTACATTTCAATGAAACATGGTGAAGCCCCAAAACTGCCCTCGCTAGAAGCCTGTGTTTCAGACATAAAGAAGTGGATGGCTGCAAACTTTCTACTTTTAAACTTGGACAAAACAGAGATGCTTGTTCTAGGTCCCAAGAAACAAAGAGATCTTCTGTTGAATCTGACAATTAATCTGGATGGTTGTACAGTCGTCTCAAATAAAACTGTGAAGGACCTCGGCGTTACTCTGGACCCTGATCTCTCTTTTGAAGAACATATCAAGACTGTTTCAAGGACAGCTTTTTTCCATCTACGTAACATTGCAAAAATCAGAAACTTTCTGTCCAAAAATGATGCAGAAAAATGTATCCATGCTTTTGTTACTTCTAGGCTGGACTACTGCAATGCTCTACTTTCCGGCTACCCGGATAAAGCACTAAACAAACTTCAGTTAGTGCTAAATACGGCTGCTAGAATCCTGACTAGAACCAAAAAATTGGATCATATTACTCCAGTGCTAGCCTCCCTACACTGGCTTCCTGTTAAGGCAAGGGCTGATTTCAAGGTTTTACTGCTAACTTAAAAAGCATTACATGGGCTTGCTCCTACCTATCTTTCCGATTTGGTCCTGCCGTACATACCTACACGTACGCTACGGTCACAAGACGCAGGCCTCCTAATTGTCCCTAGAATTTCTAAGCAAACGGCTTTCTCCTATAGAGCTCAATTTTTATGGAATGGTCTGCCTACCCATGTGAGAGACGCAGACTCAGTCTCAACCTTTAAGTCTTTACTGAAGACTTATCTCTTCAGTAGGTCCTATGATTAAGTATAGTCTGGCCAAGGAGTGTGAAGGTGAACGGAAAGGCTGGAGCAAGAAACCGCCCTTGCTGTCTCTGCCTTGCCGGTTCCCCTCTCTCCACTGGGATTCTCTGCCTCTAACCCTATTACAGGGGCTGAGTCACTGGCTTACTGGTGTTCTTCCATGCCGTACATGGGAGGGGTGCGTCACTTGAGTGGGTTGAGTCACTGACGTGGTCTTCCTGTCTGGGTTGGCGCCCCCCCCCCCCTTGGGTTGTGCCGTGGCGGAGATCTTTGTGGGCTATACTCGGCCTTGTCTTAGGACGGTAAGTTGGTGGTTGGAGACATCCCTCTAGTGGTGTGGGGGCTGTGCTTTGGCAAAGTGGGTGGGGTTATATCCCGCCTGTTTGGCCCTGTCCATGGGTATCATCGGATGGGGCCACAGTGTCTTCTGATCCCTCCTGTCTCAGCCTCCAGTATTTATGCTGCAGTAGTTTATGTGTCAGGGGGCTAGGGTCAGTCTGTTACATCTGGAGTATTTCTCTTGTCTTATCCGGTGTCCTGTGTGAATTTAAATATGCTCTCTCTAATTCTCTCTTTCTCTCTTTCTTTCTTTCTCTCGGAGGACCTGAGCCCTAGGACCATGCCTCAGGACTACCTGGCATGATGACTCCTTGCTGTCCCCAGTCCACCTGGCCATGCTGCTGCTCCAGTTTCAACTGTTCTGCCTGCGGCTACGGAACCCTGACCCGTTCACCGGACGTGCTTGTTGCGCCCTCGACAACTACTATGATTATTATTATTTGACCATGCTGGTCATTTATGAACATTTTAACATCTTGACCATGTTCTGTTATAATATCCACCCGGCACAGCCAGAAGATGACTGGCCACCCCTCATAGCCTGGTTCCTCTCTAGGTTTCTTCCTAGGTTTTTGGCCTTTCTAGGGAGTTTTTCCTAGGGAGTTTTTCCTAGCCACCGTGCTTCTTTCACATACATTGCTTGCTGTTTGGGGTTTTAGGCTGGGTTTCTGTACAGCACTTTGAGATTTCAGCTGATGTACGAAGGGCTATATAAATACATTTGATTTGATTTGACAAATAACCCCTTTCACTGGTAAGGACGTGACAGATTTTGCCTGTGCTTAGCGCTATTCTGTTTATTTTCATCATAAACATCCTTGCCGATGACAGGCATGTAGGCACCACCGTGCTTGAAAATGTGAAGAGTGGTACTCAGTTATTTGTTGTTGGATTTGCTCCAAATATAACACTTTGTATTCAGGACATAAAGTTAATTTCATTGCCAAATTTTTTTCAGTATTACTTGTGTCTTATTGCAACCAGGATGCATGTTTTGGAGTATTATTATTCTGTACAAACTTCCTTTTCACTATGTCGTTTAGGTTAGTATTGTGGAGTAACTACAATGTAGTTGATCCATCCAAAGTTTTCTATCACTGTCACAGGCATCGATGAACGGTGACCAAAATGCAGCGGGTATAGTGCTCATCTTTCTTCTTTGTTTAGAAAAGAACAATCAAAACCAAATAAACAGACGACGAAACAGTTCCATAAGGCACACAGGCTATTCAGAAAATAACCACCCACACAACCCAAAGGAAAACAGGCTGCCTAAGTATGGCTTCCAATCAAATCAAAATCAAATTTATTTATATAGCCCTTCTTACATCAGCTGATATCTCAAAGTGCTGTATAGAAACCCAGCCTAAAACCCCAAACAGCAAGCAATGCAGGTGTAGAAGCACGGTGGCTAGGAAAAACTCCCTAGAAAGGCCAAAACCTAGGAAGAAACCTAGAGAGGAACCAGGCTATGAGGGGTGGCCAGTCCTCTTCTGGCTGTGCCGGGTGGAGATTATAACAGCACCTGGCCTAGATGTTCAAATGTTCATAAATGACCAGCATTGTCAAATAATAATAATCACAGTAGTTGTCGAGGGTGCAACAAGTCAGTAACACAAGAGTAAGTGTCAGTTGGCTTTTTCATAGCCGATCTTTGAGAGTATCTCTACCGCTCCTGCTGTCTCTAGAGAGTTGAAAACAGCAGGTCTGGGACAGGTAGCACGTCCGGTGAATAGGTCAGGGTTCCAGCAGGTCTGGGACAACAGGTCTGGGACAGGTAACACGTCCGGTGACCAGGTCAGGGTTCCATAGCTGCAGGCAGAACAGTTGGAATTGGAGCAGCAGCACGGCCAGGTGAACTGGGGACAGCAAGGGGTCATCAAGCCAGGTAGTCCTGAGGCATGGTCCTAGGGCTCAGGTCCTCTGAGAGAGAGAAAGAAAGAAAGAGAAAGAGAGAATTAGAGAGAGCATATTTAAATTCACACAGGACACCGGAAAAGACAAGAGAAATACTCCAGATGTGACAGACTGACCCTAGCCCCCAGACACATAAACTACTGCAGCATAAATACTGGAGGCTGAGACAGGAGGGGTCAGGAGACACTGTGGCCCCATCCGATGAAACCTCCGGACAGGGCCAAACAGGTAGGATATAACCCCACCCACTTTGCCAAAGCACAGCCTCCACACCACTGGAGGGATATCTCCAACCACCAACATACCATCCCGGGACAAGGCCGAGTATAGCCCACAAAGATCTCCGCCACGGCACAGCCCAAGGGGGGGCACCAACCCAGACAGGAAGACCACGTTACTGACTCAACCCACTCAAGTGACGCACCCCTCCCAGGGACGGCATGGAAGAACACCAGTAAGCCAGTGACTCAGCCCCCGTAATAGGGGTAGAGGCAGAGAATCCCAGTGGAAAGAGGGGAAACCGGCCAGGCAGAGACAGCAAGGGCGGTTCGTTGCTCCAGCCTTTCCGTTCACCTTCACACCCCTGGGCCAGACACACTTAATCATAGGACCTACTGAAGAGATGTGTCTTCAGTAAAGACTTAAAGGTTGAGACTGAGTCTGCGTCTCTCACATGGGTAGGCAGACTATTCCATAAAAATGGAGCTCTATAGGAGAAAGCCCTGCCTCCAGCTGTTTGCTTAGAAATTCTAGGAACAATTAGGAGGCCCGCGTCTTGTGACCGTAGCGTACGTGTAGGTATGTACGGCAGGACCAAATTGGAAAGATAGGTAGGAGCAAGCCCATGTAATGCTTTGTAGGTTAGCAGTAAAACCTTGAAATCAGCCCTTGCCTTAACAGGAAGCCAGTGTAGGGAGGCTAGCACTGGAGTAATATGATCCAATTTTTTGGTTCTAGTCAGGATTCTAGCAGCCGTATTTAGCACTAACTGAAGTTTATTTAGTGCTTTATCCAGGTAGCCGGAAAGTAGAGCATTGCAGTAGTCCAACCTAGAAGTAAGAAAGGCATGGATTACAAAGGCACGAAAGACACCTGCCTCTGATTGGAAACCACACTCGCCCAAACCTGGAAAACGAAACATAGAAAATGAAAACTAGAACCAAAATCCCCTAGACCAAAAACCCCAACACACACAAAACAAACACCCCCTGCCATGCTCTGACCATACTACAATGACAAATGACCCCTTTACTGGTCAGGACGTGACAATCACAGCCGTTAAATTTTTTTAAAGTCACCATTGGCCTCAGTGAAATCCCTGAGCGGTTTCCTTCCTCTCCGGCAACTGAGTTAGGAAGGACGCCTATATCTTGGTATTGACTGGGTATATTGATACACCATCCAAAGTGTAATTATCAACTTCACAATGCTCAAAGGGATATTCAATGTCTGTTTGTTTTTTTACCCACCTACCAATAGGTGCACTTCTTTGTGAGGCATGGGAAAACCTCCCTGGTCTTTGTGGTTGAATCTGTGTTTGAAATTCACTGCTCATCTGAGGGACCTTACAATTATCTGTATGTGTCGGGTACAGAGATGAGATCGTAATTAAAAAATCCTGTTAAACACTTATCAGATGAGTCCATGCAATTTGTGACTTGTTAAGCACATTTTTACTCCTGAACATCATGCTTGCCATAACAAAGGATGGAATACTTATTGACACAATACTTTTAATTCATTCATTTGTAAAAATCTCTAGAAACATAATTCCACTTTCACATTATGGGGAATTGTGTGTAGGCCAGTGAAACTCAATTTAATTCATACAACAAAATGTGGAAAAAGTCAAGTGGTGTGAATACTTTCTGAATGCACTTTATGAGATTAGCGCTTCAGGCAGTCATTGGGTTGTTAGCCTTGTAAGTAGCACGTAGCTAGCTCTGTATAGCTGTGTATATTTAAGTATTACCAGTTAGGCTATTCTGCTTTTCTCTGGTAAACAACACACCTATGCTCAAGCGTGAAATCATGTTTCACAATATACGAAATTAACTTTGCTATTATTTTAGTCATGTTGGAATTTAGATTGTTATACTGCACAATTTGCAATGAATGAAAATTAGCTTTGACGTAACTCCTTGCTAACAAACCACAATGTCATACCAAAAGTCGGTTAAATGGTTTATATGCATTTCTATTAAGTCTCTCCCTCTCCATTTTGGGGGAAAGGCTCATGAAAAAATATGGACTACCATCCAAATAACAAAGTAAACTCCCAGTCCAATATCCAATAAAATATTTAAATCTGATCAAATCAGTTAAAAGTGATGATCCTAGTGAAAATGACTTCTTTATTTCACTTGACAGTTAGATGTGTGTAAAACGTAACAGTGTTGCATCAGCCAGGCATGCCTTCAACTTTGGTCATCAAAAATAGAAACTCCCCCTTCATTTGAGCCCTTCCAAAAGGGAGGGGGCAATTGATTATATTATTGGGAAATATATAGAGTTCAACTTATGATACAACTCAAGCAAGAATTTATCAAAAAGCCTTACTCTCAAAACTGAGGACTGCCAGCCAACTGCTGGAGAGAAAAAAAATGGCAGACAGAAGGGAAGGTGGTGCGGCTTCTCCTACAAACGCTGTTATTTTATCTAAAACATCAGGTGTACGCCGACCCCAGCTTAGTAACGAATGCAAAGATTTGAAGCGTAATTATGTGTTTTATCTCCAGTACTTTGCCATGATTGTCAGTTATGTAGCTGCTCTACTGATGATCTCAGTGCGTCCTTGCTGGGATGACACAATCAATCTACTGCCGGAGAATATCAACACCAAACACATTGGTTCACCGTTCCACGGGAACGGACAGTACACAGCATACCATAATGTTCTGAATAATGGCCAAGTCTACCTCGCTCCCTATTCCACTGAACCGCTTAGGCGTAACAAACACAAGTCCAACATTTATCGGAAACTGTTAAAGAACATATCCGATGTAAACAAATTGAGTGGTCATGTGATAATGAACTAGAATGTATTGGCCTGAATGTTACACTGTCTCCCCAAATGTCTTTTATTGGAATGTATAGACCACCTTCTACCAAAAGTGTGTTTTTTGATCAGTTTAATAACATGCTTACGGAATGTGATTTTGGGAAAGAGGTCATCTTAATGGGATATTTTAACATGAATTATGAAGACAAGTCTTGCAGGAAAACCCTCAAACAGATCACTAATACCTTTGACCTTACACAGCTAGTTAAAGGGCCAACCAGGGTGACTTGTTGCTCTAAAACACAGATTGATTTGGTGTTCAGTAATAAACCAGAGAGAGTGACTAAATCATTCAATATGGTTACTGGGCTATCTGATCATAATCTGACACTTATAGCCAGAAAGCTTTCTAAGAACAGGTTTAACCTCTCTACTGTTAGAAAGCCGGATCAACTAAGAATACCTAAGAGTGAATTAAACTATTTTGAAAACGCAATTAAGGGAATTATCTGGAATGATCTCTTGTCCTATACAGATGTGGAAGCTGATAGTCAGGTTTTTCTATCCACAATCCAGACTACAATAAATGGTTTCCTAAAGAAAATCAAATCCAAACCTGGCCAAAAGAGCACTCTTCCTTGGCTAAGTGGTGAAATATGGAAATTGATGAAAGAACGAGATTATGCTCTAAAAACAGCCCTAAAATCCAAATTAGAGCATGACAGACGTAGGTTTACCATGTTGAGAAATAAGGTGATGAAAGAAAGACAGGCCAAGGCAAACTTTTTATTAACATAATTGGTGAAGCAAAGGGAAATTCTAAATTGATCTGGGAGAATCTAAAAAAGTTAACAGGGAAAGACCATAGTAACACTGCAAAAAGACTAGAAATCATGGTGAATAACAATCTAACACAGGATGCAGTCGAATTATCAATAGCCTTCAATTCCTACTTTATTGAGTCTGTCAGGGTACTGACACAGAACCCCTCCACTGGTTTCTTTGGCTCAGTGCTAGTAAATGACACTCAACCTGTCTTCATCATAAGGGAGGTTTCTGAGTCAAAGGTGAACAAGGTGATTATCTCACTAAAGAACTCTAAAGCCAAAGATGTGTTTGGGCTGGACTCTACCTTTCTTTTTTTTTCAATTTAAAGTTGTCTTGTTTTTCAATCAATCAACAAAACTCATTCCACATTCACAGATGTGACAGACTTAAAAAAATTAAAATAACTAACAATAATAATAAAAATATAATAAACATAATAAAAAATAATGATAAAAAAAATAATATATATATATATATATAAAAAACTTGCAGCAGCACTATCAAGGTTCTTATTAGCTATTTCCAGCCTTAGCTGAGATGACGAACAAATAAGTAGTTTTTACAGCACCTTAACACAACATGTATCTGCTCATTTCCCTAATCACCCCATTCACTCTGTCCAATTTGAAAAATAGTTCAGTAGTGGAGACCAGAGTCTATCAAACTTGGACTGTCTCTTGCAGAGGTCATAAGTGAGCTTTTCAATAGGGAGAAAGTCAACAATCTGGTCAATCCACATTTTAAATGTAGGAGAAGTATTAGAGGCCCACAATAGAATAATACATTTCTTAGCAAAGTATGTAATAGTCATAAAATAAATTCTCTGTCAGGATCAAGAACAAAGTCCTGCTGGGCATTAAGAAGATAGAGAGACGGAGTCAGATCAAACTGTACACCTAGTATTTTCTGTGCAGCAGTATGTATAGATTGCCAAAATCTGGCAATCGCTCTACAGCTCCAAAATACATGCATATACAGTGAGGGAAAAAAGTATTTGATCCCCTGCTGATTTTGTACGTTTGCCCACTGACAAAGAAATGATCAGTCTATAATTTTAAATGGTAGGTTTATTTGAACAGTGAGAGACAGAACAACAATAAAAAAATCCAGAAAAAAGCATGGCAAAAATGTTAGAAATTGATTTGCATTTTAATGAGGGAAATAAGTATTTGACCCCTCTGCAAAACATGACTTAGTACTTGGTGGCAAAACCCTTGTTGGCAATCACAGAGGTCAGATGTTTCTTGTAGTTGGCCACCAGGTTTGCACACATCTCAGGAGGGATTTTGTCCCACTCCTCTTTGCAGATCTTCTCCAAGTCATTAAGGTTTCGAGGCTGATGTTTGGCAACTCGAACCTCCACAGATTTTCTATGGGATTAAGGTCTGGAGACTGGCTAGGCCACTCCAGGACCTTAATGTGCTTCTTCTTGAGCCACTCCTTTGTTGCCTTGGCCGTGTGTTTTGGGTCATTTTCGACCCATTTTCAATGCCCTGGCTGAGGGAAGGAGGTTCTCACCCAAGATTTGACAGTACATGGCCCCGTCCATCGTCCCTTTGATGCGGTGAAGTTGTCCTGTCCCCTTAGCAGAAAAACATCCCCAAAGCATAATGTTTCCACCTCCATGTTTGACGGTGGGGATGGTGTTCTTGGGATTATAGGCAGCATTCCTCCTCCTCCAAACACGGCGAGTTGAGTTGATGCCAAAGAGCTCCATTTTGGTCTCATCTGACCACAAGACTTTCACCCAGTTGTCCTCTGAATCATTCAGATGTTCATTGGCAAACCTCAGACGGGCATGTATATGTGCCTTCTTGAGCAGGGGGACCTTGCGGGCGCTGCAGGATTTCAGTCCTTCACGGCGTAGTGTGTTACCAATTGTTTTCTTGGTGACTATGGTCCCAGCTGCCTTGAGATCATTGACAAGATCCTCCCGTGTAGTTCTGGGCTGATTCCTCACCGTTCTCATGATCATTGCAACTCCACGAGGTGAGATCTTGCATGGAGCCCCAGGCCGAGGGAGATTGACAGTTCTTTTGTGTTTCTTCCATTTGCGAATAATAACTGTTGTCACCTTCTCACCAAGCTGCTTGGCGATGGTCATGTAGCCCATTCCAGCCTTGTGTAGGTCTACAATCTTGTCCCTGACATCCTTGGAGCGCTCTTTGGTCTTGGCCATGGTGGAGAGTTTGGAATCTGATTTGATTGATTGCTTCTGTGGACAGGTGTCTTTTATACAGGTAACAAACTGAGATTAGGAGCACTCCCTTTAAGAGTGTGCTCCTAATCTCAGCTCGTTACCTGTATAAAAGACACCTGGGAGCCAGAAATCTTTCTGATTGAGAGGGGGTCAAATACTTATTTCCCTCATTAAAATGCTAATCAATTTATAACATTTTTGACATGCATTTTTCTGGATTTTTTGTTGTTGTTATTCTGTCTCTCACTGTTCAAATAAACCTACCATTAAAATGATAGACTGATCATTTCTTTGTCAGTGGGCAAACATACAAAATCAGCAAGGGATCAAATACTTTTTTCCCTCACTGTAGGTATTCTTAGTTGAACCGGCTTTCTAACAGTAGAGAGGTTAAACCTGTTCTTAGAAAGCTTTCTGGCTGTAAGTGTCAGATTATGATCAGATAGCCCAGTAACCATATTGAATGATTTAGTCACTCTCTCTGGTTTATTACTGAACACCAAATCAATCTGTGTTTTAGAGCAACAAGTCACCCTGGTTGGCCCTTTAACTAGCTGTGTAAGGTCAAAGGTATTAGTGATCCGTTTGAGGGTTTTCCTACAAGACTTGTCTTCATAATTCATGTTAAAATATCCCATTAAGATGACCTCTTTCCCAAAATCACATTCCCTAAGCATGTTATTAAACTGATCAAAAAACACACTTTTGGTGGAAGGTGGTCTATACATTCCAAAAAGGGTAAAAGACATTTGGGGAGACAGTGTAACATTCAGGCCAATACATTCTAGTTCATTATCACATGACCACTCAATTTGTTTACATCGGATATGTTTTTTAATGTAAATCATCAGACCCCCTCCTCTTCCTTCAGTCCCATCTCTCCTGAAAACATTGTAGTCAGGCACAATCAAAGCAGCATATGGAGAGTTTTTATGGAGCCATGTCTTTGAAAGGCAGAGGAAGTCAAGGTTAGAGTCTGTGAGAAGATGTTGAATTTGATCACTTTTTGGAATGACATTATGAATGTTCAAGCGCCCCCCTAGTAGTCCCTTGTGCTTAGCTCGTTGATCCCAGATGACTCGAGTGATTGACAAATTGAAAAAAGTACAATTTTCTGTTTTCTGACGGCTGGGTTTAGGCCATTTTCTTTAAGGGGCAGTTCGGTAGCACAATTAACTATCCCTCCCGCAATGCACTGGATGCGGGGAACTAATTAAAACAGCTTGCATACCAGAAGCAGAGTCAAGGATCACATATAGCGACTTGGGTAAGTTTGAAGAGTCAAATTCCATCCTGGAGTCGAGAGAAACCATGGGACCATAGCACTCACCCACTTCCTCAGCGGCGACGATCAGTGGACGAGGCCATCCACTCTGGTGAGTATCGCTGGCTCGGTGATGTTAGGCCCAGGTTTGTGTTGCACATCCCCGGAGAGCAGGAGGGTAGTGAACAGGTAGTTTAACAGTTTCCGATAAATGTTGGACTTGTGTTTGTTACGCCTAAGCGGTTCAGTGGAATAGAGAGCGAGGTAGACTTGGCCATTATTCAGAACATTATGGTATGCTGTGCACTGTCCGTTCCCGTGGAACGGTGAACCAATGTGTTTGGTGTTGATATTCTCCGGCAGTAGATTGATTGTGTCATCCCAGCAAGGACGCACTGAGATCATCAGTAGAGCAGCTACATAACTGACAATCGTGGCAAAGTACTGGAGATAAAACACATAAACGCGCTTCAAATCTTCAAATCTTTACTTGAGTTACTAAGCTGGGGTCGGCGTACACCTGATGTTTTAGATAAAATAACAGCGTTCGTAGGAGAAGCCGCACCACCTTCCCTTCCGTCTGCCATTTTTTTCTCTCCAGCAGTTGGCTGGCAGTCCTCAGTTTTGAAAGAAAGGCTTTTTTATAAATTCTTGCTTGAGTTGTATCATCAGTTGAACTCTATATATTTCCAAATAATAGAATCAATTGCACCCCCCCCCCCTCAAATGAAGGGGGAGTTTCTATTTTTGATGACCAAAGTTGAAGGCATGCCTGGCTGATACAACAATGTTACGTTTTACATACGTCTAACTGTCAAGTGAAAGAAAGAAGTCATTTTCACTAGGATTATCACTTTTGACTGATTTGATCAGATTTAAATATTTTCTTGGATATTGGACTGGGAGTTTACTTTGTTATTTGGATGGTAGTCCATATTTTTTCATGAGGCTTTCCCCCAAAATGGAGAGGGAGAGACTTAATAGAAATGCATATAAACCATTTAACCGACTTTTGGTCTGACTTTGTGGTTTGTTAGCAAGGAGTTACGTCAAAGAAAATTCTCATTTATTGCAAATTGTGCAGTATAAGAAAGTTATTTTTGTGTATTGTGAAATGTGATTTCACGCTTGAGCATAGGTGTGTTGTTTACCAGAGAAAAGCAGAATAGCCTAACTGGTAATACTTAAATATACACAGTCATACAGAGCTAGCTACGTGCTACGTACAAGGCTAGCAAAACAATGACTGCCTGAAGAGCCAATCTAAAAGTGCCTTCAGAATGTATTCACACCACTTGACTTTTTCCACATTTTGTTGTATGGATTAAATTGAGTTTCACTGGCCTACACACAATCCCCCATAATGTGAAAGTGGAATTATGTTTCTAGAGATTTTTACAAATTAATTAAAAGTATTGTGTAAATGTTTCAATTCCTTTGTTATGGCAAGCATGAAGTTCAGGAGTAGAAATATGCTTAACAAGTCACAAATTGCATGGACTAATCTGATAAGTGTTTAACAGGATTTTTGAATTACTATCTCATCACTGTACCCGACACATACAGACAATTGTAAGGTCCCTCAGATGAGCAGTGAATTTCAAACACAGATTCAACCAAAGACCAGGGAGGTTTTCCCATGCCTCGCAAAGAAGTGCACCTATTGGTTGGTGGGTAAAAAAACAAACAGGCATTGAATCTCCCTTTGAGCATGGTGAAGTTATTAATTACACTTTGGATGGTGTATCAATATACCAAGTCAGTACCAATATATAGGCGTCCTTCCTAATTCAGTTGCCGGAGAGGAAGGAAACCGCTCGGGGATTTCACTGAGGCCAATGGTGACTTTAAAACAGTTCAGGCTGTGATAGAAAACTGAGGATGCATCAACTACATTGTAGTTACTCCACAATACTAACCTAAATGACATAGTGAAAAGGAAGTTTGTACAGAATAAAAATATTCCAAAACATGCATCCTGTTTGCAATAAGTCACAAATAATACTGCAAAAAATGTGGCAATAAAATTGACTTTATGTCCTGAATACAAAGCGTTATATTTGGAGCAAATCCAACAACAAATAACTGAGTACCACTCTTCACATTTTCAAGCATGGTGGTGACTACATGCCTATCATCGGCAAGGATGTTTATGATGAAAATAAACAGAATAGCTCTAAGCACAGGCAAAGTCCAAGAAGAAAACCTGGTTCAGTCTGCTTTACAGACACTGGGAGATATTCAACTTTTAGCAGGACGATAACCTAAAACACAAGGCCAAATACACACTGGAGCTGCTTACCAAGACGACATTGAATGTTCCAGAGCGCCCCAGTTAGTTTTGACTTAAAATTCTATGGCAAGACTTAAATGGCTTTGTAGCAATGATCAACAACCAACTTGACAGAGCTTGAAGACTAACATGCAATCCTGGAGTGCAAAGCATTTAGAGATTTACCCAGAAAGACTCAGCTGTAATCGCTGCCAAAGGTGATATTAACATGTATTGACTCAGGAGGTTGAATACTTACGTAATCAATAAATCAAATCAGTCTATCATCTATACAATTTGATTACCTTTTTTTTATACAAATGTTAGAACTGGAAATATCCTTTTACATAAGGCGTTCTGTGTGGGTCCATTATTGGAATGTTCATATGTGTAATGAACCTGAAAAACCAAATCATACAGTGATATGGGCATTAAATACTGCCACAAGCCTCCTTGTCTACATTTAAATCCACACCAAGAAGTCACTTATAGTAAAAGGATTGCCTTGTTGAATTTGCCAATGAACAAAAGCACAGCATAATCCTGACGCCAAAGCTTTCGGTCGACACTTGGTGCGCCCTGCGAGTGGGGAGACAGAACAGACAAGGCAAACATTCCAATGCTGTTCCAACGCATGGTGAACTTAAACCATCTTTACCTTGTCAGCACAGTAAAAGAAACTATTAAAACATACATGTACATTATTCTGTGGCTAGAGTGTAGTTGAACCACAAAGACACAAACCAATTGAAGAAAAATACGCAGAAAACCAGATTCGTGACTCCCCAGTTTTGCTTCTGGAGCAAAGTAAGAAGCATGTGATACATAAGAACCCATTCCAGTGCTGCATCTCAGTAGTTCAACGTGTCCTTCTCTCCTTCCCTTCATGTGTACTGATCTTTAAGAATTGAACAGGTCAATTGGAAACAACAGCTTTCACCTATCCAGTGTCATAAGATATGTGCATATGAAGGAAAAGACACAACCAGAAGCCACTTAGCTACTATTAGGACTCAATCCTGGAATGTGCTCCAAACGTCTCAGATATCTCCCTTCATAACACATACGAGTCTAGGTGGACTTCAATGTGTATAATTTAAGTTTTTATCTTGTCCTTTCAAACGGTCAATATGGAAATCAAACAAGGAAACAAGACTTATTGAATTTGAACTCACACCAGTGGTGAATCTCAAAAGTCCTTCCTCCAGTCTTCTCCCCACCCTCTCAAAACATGGGGAAGCAAGGAGAGCATTGTTTTTTTATCTAAGGCCAGTATGCTAGGACAAAATAATCTGCAGATTTCTCATGCTAGTGACTAGTTGGAGGCAAATGATCGTGCAGAGACAAAGGATTAAGCTGTCAAAAGCTGACCAACTCCAGATATTTGTGTAAGTACAATAGAGTACCACAGTATGAGTCATAATACCCATAAAACATAGCGGTCAAACAAGAAATGGTTCCAACCGTCTTTCCACCATAGGACATTTTAGAAACACTTAAAATAAGGGATGTGTTTCATGAAGGTTTACCCTTGTGTGACGTTTCAATAACAAGTGTAAATATTTGTAGAAAAAGGTTACTTATCAATTTAGTTGCTTGCATTTAGCCCCCAAAAATGAAATGCTAATTAGCTGCTAATGTAGCTATCATAAAGAACTACAAACGCCATGATGATATGGACACGACTGCTGAGGCAAAGGTAAGAACTAACTATGTTAGCTAATAATAATAAATTGGCAAAATGTCTTTAAATTGACAATTGAGAGTTCAGTAATATGTTTCACCTCAAAGAAAAGTGGCATGTTCAAATATGAGGTGAGGGCAAGCAGTTCAACACAGGTAGGTCACATTCACCATTTTGGGCTGTATATTATGGTATATTATGACATCACATCCACATAAGTGTGAGATTCTAGAAGTCTCATTATTTGTGAACCAATTATGATGTCACAACTGATCAATAAATTCCAAATGTTCTGTTTGAACATTCTGGCGTCTGATTGCTGAAAATAGAACACTAGTATCCAAGACAATCTAGCAGATTCCTCCTGAGATATAGTTAACACAGTAGATCAACATAAAATATAGAAAGTGCTACTCGACGAAAACTTAGTTGCAGAACGAGGTTAGAAGAAGGCCACTGTCAATCTCCTTTATGATGAGGAGATTCTTGCAGCCGCTACAGGAAGATAATGCTTTAACAGGGAACCTTGGAGCTGCCAGTAGCAACTCTGTTCAGCCTGCCTTGCCATCTCAAACCAAGGCCAATGAGAAGCTTCCAGCGCTCAAACAAAACAGTTTAAACACCTCCAGAATCCCAGTACTGGAGTTGACTGAAGAAAGAAATGGTGCTCTGCAGCGACTTGCCAGTTTGAAGGCTGTGGAAAAGAAACCACATCCTCCCTCCAGAATCCCAGTACTGCAGAAGAAGAGGTCCATCTGCAATGGGAAGAGTCAAGGACTGCATGTAGCTCCAACATCTCAGCAGTCAGGGAAGGCTACTGTTCCTCCCATCCGGAAGCCACTGCAACCCATCCGTACCAAGAAGGATCAAACATGCGTGGTGAAAGATATCTACCTCCATAGTGCCAAGCCAATGAAGGCAGTCCATGGAGCCAATATGGTCGCCAAGATGCCACTGCCTCCCATTAGAGCCAGTGTCACTGTGCCAAACAGTGATGCCAAGAAGAAGCCATTCCAGCCAGTCAGACCAGAGGGCAGCCCTCGTCCTGC
Source organism: Salmo trutta (assembly GCF_901001165.1). NCBI lineage: Eukaryota > Metazoa > Chordata > Actinopteri > Salmoniformes > Salmonidae > Salmo > Salmo trutta. The sequence continues at coordinate 64,965,339 of NC_042958.1, read as the reverse complement.
TTACAGAAGGCAGGTTGTGAAGAAACACGTTCAGTTCAAGACTCAGACACTAACTGTACAGGATCTACCGCCATGCCCTGATGAGATGGTATGGGACGTCTTTAACTCAGAGGCTGAGCAGGTGATGGCATATATGAAGTTCAAGCTGATCAGTGTCACCCAAGAATTGAAACTGATTAAAAGTGGGGCCAAGATGGATGCTCAGGCTTTGGAGGAGAAAAATGCGAAAGTGCGGTTGAGAAAAAAGGTGGAGAAGTTCATCCAGGAGATCTGCCTGATGAAGGTGGATTCTGACCTATGGGAGATGATAAGAGATAACGAAGAAGAGGAAGAAGAGGAAGAAAGGATTAAAGAGGTGAGGAGAAATGGAGAAGAAAGCAGTGTGGCAAGTAAGCCAAAGCAGACAGCCACGAGATACACTGTGAGCAAGACAAAGGAAGTCAAGAAGGGTTTGAACATGGAAGAGAAAAAGGAGGACAGACAGGTAAAGTAGCTTGACATTCCAAAGCCATGCTAACTGTTGATCTAGTGTAGTGTTGGTGATCACGTACGTTTGTATCAGAGGAGGCTGATGGGAGGAGTTATAGGAGGATAGGATCGTTGTAATGGCTGGAATTAAATGAATTGATCGGAATCAAACGTGGTTTCCATGTGAGTGATGTGTGTGATATCGTTCCTTTTGTTCTATTCCAGCCATTACAATGAGCCCATTACAATGAGCTCCACCCACCAGCCTCATCTGGTTTGTACATATTGTATATCTTGTCTTTGTCTCCCAGATGCCCATTATTTGTCCCATCTGATAACATCCATTCATTCAGGTGGTGTTGAAACGTCGATTTGGGATGAGTGCAGCCAACTCCAAGCTGAAGCAGTGTGAGCACTGCGGCCGGTGCTTTGATCCTAGTCGCCTGGAGAAACACAGCGAGATCTGTGCCAAGCTCTCCTCCAAGAGCGCTAGACGAGGGGTCTATGACTCCACCAAGCACCGTCTCAAAGGCACTGTACTGGCTGGCTACGTGAAGCGATCCGTGGTGTGATGCACCAAGGTACCTGAGTCTGTCGCTCTTTTGTATTTTAGATTGAACAGACAGACATACAGTGACTGATAAACCACCTGCTGCCCAAATGAGGACTTCTACCTTGGAATCTGTGAGGGTTCCAATAAGAGGCAGTACTACTAGGAGGCAGTATTGTATCCAGAAACGTCTAAACCAACAGTGTTCAGCAGTTCCTCAAATCTACAGAAACACCTGTATAAAACACCTCAATAAAATCAAATCCAAACACTCATCTAAATCATTCTGTCAGATGTGTTACTAGTGCAGGAAAATAGAATAAACTAAATATTAAGAAACAAGGGAACGTATTTGTCAAATCTGAATATGAAAAGGAGTGATTTTGTTTCGTACGTTTTAAAAAAGAAAGATAAACGAATTAATTTAGTTGTATAACTTACCAAATTTACACAAATAACTGAAGTTGGTCAGCTTTTGACAGCTTAATCCTTGGACTCTCGACATAATCCATGGATGATTACAATTATAATTCGATGATGTCTGCTAGACTAGTTGACTGACCTGTAGGGCAGGCAGAATCCCGTGTCTCCCTTCTCCACCTCCTCCTTGAACTGCTGCACACAGTCTAGGAAGGCCACCATGGCATGGTCAAACTTGTTGTCCCAGAAGAAGCGCAGGCAGTACAGTGGTAGCTCCTACACACGCAAGAAGAAAGAGAGAGTGGAATGTACCATATACAACATGGCTTATTCACTGGGGTTGGCTTCGGCCAGTCTAATGAGCATTGGAAAATAGTTCACTCTTTTTTTCACAGCTCATTAAAAAAGGTTTGTTTGTCTCCATATAGTAGCCAGCGGTAAGTGTGTTCATGTACTGGACCTTTTAGTTCGAGACCTCACTTGTTGGTAACAACCATCACACCTCCTCATCCATGCTTCACGGTGGGAACCAAACATGCAGAGATCATCCGTTCACCTACTCCTCGTCTCACAAAGACACGGTGGTTGGAACCAAATCTCAAATTTGGACTCATCAGACCAAAGGATAGATTTCCACCGGCCTAATGTCCATTTCTCGTGTTTCTTGGCCCAAGCTAGTCTCTTTTTCTTATTGGTGTCCTTTAGCAGTGGTTTCTTTGCAGCAATTCGACTATGAAGGCCTGATTCACGCAGTCTCCTCTGAACAGTTGATGTTAAGACGCGTCTGCACTGCAAAAATTGAAATCTAAGTGAGATTAAATATCTTAAATACTGGCAATATATGCTTGTTTTTGGTCTGACAAGATATTTCTTCTTATCAGCCAGTTTGTATGTTGGAGCATTTCACTTGTTTCAAGCTTTTTTGTCCTTAATTATCTTAAGATAATAGAACTTGTTACTGAGATTGTGTTACTGGTTCTGAGTAATTTAATGCTCAAAACTATAAATACCAGAATTATAAAGCTTTTTGATCAACACTGACAAGTACAAAACTGCTTTGTCAAAGTCAAAATTTCTTATTTCAAGCATCTTATCCTTTTCATCTCTTCACATATTAAGAACAGATAATGACCAAATGGAATTCACTGTTTTATTGTTAATCTTACACACAGCACAGCAATCATGTAGACAAAATACAGTACAGAACAAAGACAGTACACTTTTCATATCTGGGGAACACACTGAGTCATTTGAACTGTTGTCCAATTCTATTACTTCCCTGAGATGGTATTTGACTTGTACATAAGTTTGGCTCTTGTTGCTAATTGTGTAATGAGAGGTAAAACCAACCAGCTTTTCAGCATCCACTAACTCAGTGGCCTGTGCAAATTGTGGGACCTCAACTTGATAAGACATGATGTTTCTATCAAAGCATATAGTTTGAAATGGTTGATATTCCAAACAATAAAGCCGAGAATCAACAACAAATATGTTTTTGACAGTCCAAATTCTGGCATATTACCATTCAGTACTTTTGCAAAGATCATCGACTTCTGAGTTATGTATTCATTACAACCCATTTGACTGATACAGCATGGTTAACTTCATTGAAACCTAGGAAGTCCCTCAATTTTCCACGTAACTATTGTAGATCTTTAACCTCTGATACAGGTCTCATCTCCCTTTCATTTGAAAAAGTGGGTGCATTGAACTGTCAACATTTTGGCAACTTTCATATATTTGGTTCTGATTGATCAAAGACTTGCAAATATTTTTTTTTATATTGAGCTTGGAAGCCCATTGTTTAAAGAAACATTGTTTAGACTCGAACCGCATACACATATGTCTAATCATTGGACCCAATGACTTTATCTGTGATGGAAAATGTATCATATAAAGCTGTTTAGGTGTAACATTGCGGTCTGGAAAAAGCTCCTTCCAATGCTTCAAATGATTTACAATGAGTAACTTCAACCTAGACACAGTCACAATGGAAAGAACAGGTGCAAATACTATCTGTACAATCTCTATTAGCTCAATTGTCAGTCGTATATATGCATTGACTTCCAAACTCTCCAAAACAAATGGCAATATCCTTAGCAGGACAAGCATTTGCCCAGATGACTGTTTTAGTTTTCCATCACTTGACGTTAATGTACTAACAGAAATTGGGGATGGCCGATCGCTAACATCTAGAGGGGAATAAGAGAAACCAAGAATAGCAGAATTCACTTAGTCCAGATCAATCTGTCCTGACACCACAAGACGATTCAAAATACATTGGGGCTATGCCCTCCAGAATTACATGCATAATGTCTTGCGGAGTTTGTTGTATGATATCAAAGGCTGAGAATTCAACTAACTTGCTCCTTCTATTGATCCCATATGTTGTTCTCAGGCTGTTGCGAAGCAAGTCAGTCTGTGCCTTTTCTATTTCATCACACTATCTGACATGCTTCTCCAATGTCCTTTCAGTATATGCATCCTCATTGAAGTGTGACTGCATGTCCTCAAAAGAACACTCAGTGTCTGCACTTACTGTAGGCAAAGCCCACACCCTCTGAACCCTGCTAGTTCATGTTGTGCCAGGGTGTCTCCAGACAGAGAGACCATGGCACCATATATCGTTTTCTCGCCGTTAATAGTTAGCATTTTAACCCCACTGTACAATGAATGCATCCATGTCTTCCTTGATTCTATTCAATATTACATCTACACCAGATTGACAGAGGTCTGCTGATCTAGCCATGGCAAGTAGCCTGATAGCAGCCAGTTTAGACCTGTATTTTGGATTCATATTTCCTAGGGTGTAGTACACCATTAACAACTTGTTTTTTGATGCAAAGGATCCTAGTGGATTACAGATCCAGATGACAGATTCTCTGAAAATAAGGGATGTGATTTTAGAAGAGCACCATCAATAATTAAATTTAATTTAAAAAAAATGTAATCTTTAATTTAACAGGGAAAACAGACTGAGACCTGGATCTCTTTTACGGCTGTTGACATGTACAGTTTTAGGTTTACAGACAAGAACATTTCAAACATACAAAACAAAGACACAATTCAACAGAAACAATCACAGACAACATCATATTGATCCTCCATAACATTTTTGACATGGGCAAGGGACACCAGAGTGTCTAACTTAAGTTGGATCTGCAGTTTGTTCCATAAATAAGGTGCAAAGGAACTAAAGGCAGTCCTACCCAACTCTGTGGAGACCACAGGAGTCTCTAATGTAATCCACATCTGTGATCTGGTTTTAAAATTAGTATATCTAGTGGAAATTAATGATGATATATATGGAGGTAGATTTAAAAGAAGTGCTTAATAAATAAACAAGAGAGCATGTTGCTCTCGCCTCACAGATAGAGAGGCCCAACCCACATGCTGATAAAGGATACAGTGATGAGTTTTGTAACTATCACCCGTGATAAACCTGAGTGCACAATGGTAAATAGCATCCAGTGGTTTTAATGTGTTTGCCGATGCATGCATATAGATAATATCACCATAATCTAAAACGGACATAAAAGTAGCCTGCACAATTTGTTTTCTATTTACGGAGGACAGACAAGCCCTGTTTCTGTCAAGGAACCCTATCTTGAATTTGAGCTTTTTTCCCAATTCAGTAACATGGTTTTTAAAAGAAAGCCTATCATCTCACTATACCCCTAAGTATTTATATGCAGAGACCTGTTTGATTTGAGTACCATCCAAGCTAGTGATTACAAAAGTGTTTCTAACTGAGAGTTTAGACCTAGAAAAAAACAGGACGTTTGTTTTCTTAGCGTTTAAAACAAGTTTAAGCTGTAAAGGAGACCCCTGTAGTATCCTAAAATCAGACTCCAACTGCATTAAAGCTTGGTCCGCTGTTGGAGCAATAGAGTACATCACTGTGTCATCTGCATATAAATGGAATTTACAATATCTGACATCATCACCAATGTTTTTTATATAAAGTGAGAACAATAGTGGGCCAATTATTGAACCCTGAGGGACCCCTTTAAGTAACTGTAGGGGGTCAGACTTGACCCCGTCGACTATGACGGCCTGAGTTCTATCTTTAAGATAGTCATAAAACCATCGGCAGGCATCAGTGCCCAGTCCTATAGATGACAGCTTACTCAAAAGGATAGCATGGTCTACAGTGTCAAAAGCTTTTGACAAATCTACATGGGGGTAGCATGCTAACTTGGTTTGCCAACTTTCCAATTCAAATGAACGTTAGCTAACGTTAGCTTGCTAAGGAGAAAGATAGACGGGTGTAAACAAATGAACATTACCTTTTAATTCTGCGGTTGATATATGGTCCATGCCTGGATATGTGTCATCCATTCCATCTTCATTCATGGTGTTGTTAGATGACTCAAAGATTTGGACCGTATTTGACTTTTTAGTTTTTTAGGCCTCTCTTATTTAGCTAGATAATGTGATGAACGTACGTCAGTTAAGCAATATCACAAGAGAGGGAGTGCTGAATATCAGCACGGCTGTGATTCGGTCGTAGGTACGAGGCCGCAGGCCAAAGATAATAATATTCAGTATAACAGCACGACCTCGAGTGTGATATTGGTTTTATACAACACTTCTACAAGCGCAATTTCTTAGTTAACAGTAATAAGCAACAACAGATTATGATTTGTTTATTTATTTCATCATTTATTTGGCTCCGCCAACACACATAGTTCCCCAACTGGTCTGGGACTGGACTGTTGCCAAGCAACACATATACATTTTCCTCCACACTAGCTTGCTACTGCTACTTTGTGTAGGTCTACACGTTACCGTCCTCTCCTGACGACCATTCATCATTTAACTCAAATGTTATTTGTGGAAATATGTTCATATTTGCCGTGCGAAGTTTGTTACAATTTAAGATAGATAACGATTGTTAATGTAATTAACGGTTATTAGAACACCTGTAAAGCGGAGTGATACATGTATAGTTAAAAGTCCCAGTGGTGTTGTTCTCTACTCCAATAAATTACTTGGTTTTATAATAAATACTGAACATCATTTTCACTTCTTTCTGCCCTTTTCATCGAAAGCAGTGGGAACGTTTTACTTGCGTTTAGTAACGTTCAAGATGCTTTGACGGTGCGTTATCTGCTGCGTTTTTATTACTTTTTCATTGAAACTGTTATTGAGCCATATCAATAGATTTCACAGTCGCAGCCCTGATTTCTGGCTGCTCTGTGGTATTGACGGATGCTCTGAGGAATATAGTGTACAATTCCTTCCATCATGTAAAGAGAAACCACCTTCAACACCTACTTGATTGCACCCGACCAGATGAACAGCCATCAGAGGAAAGCCAAGCACCACCGGAACAAGTAAGTAGCTAGCTAGCATTTTTTTTGTTCTCTGGACTTAACATTTTTTTTTATGAACAGACGATACACGGACCAAAGTCATACTGTCCATTAGGCTATTCGATCATTGTAGCCATAATGACTCTTATGGCTAAAGCTGGGTTTATGTGAAATAATCGATGATAAATAGGAACAAAACACTTGAATAGCACTATTGGTGACACTAAATACAATTTCAAATCATCTGTTTCTTTGATGTGTGGTACACAGGACAACATTCAACCCGATAGTCTTCTAGCTAACTCCAGCATCACTGATCAGCAACTCCATCCATCTGACTCAGATGATGGGCAAAGGGGCATTGACCAACATGGAGCTGTCACAGTGCAACAAGTAAGTTACTCCGTTGGTGGCAATCTACTGAAATTTACCATATTTTTTTTAACTTAGATTTACTAATAGCATTCATAGTCAGTCTTCACAACCAC